>NC_054535.1:6201270-6321270 GCF_017654505.1 Polyodon spathula
AAAGTAGAACGACATTACCTCAGTTATTGTGCTTTGTTTTCAGGGGGACATTTCTGGTTGCAAACATGTCTGGTATATTTTTATCATGAAACATTGATTGCTGTAAAAAGTTTTTATAAATACTGAAGGATCATCTTGCCTATCTTCAAGTAAGGCAGCAGTGTCATGTTGGGTTACATCAGCCTGAGAGATGATTTAAAAAAAAGATGCCCCCCCCCCCCCCCAATTTATTCAGTATATTCAAAAGCTGGCTATTTGGTTTCATATTAACAGTAATAGAGTAACATCAAACCGCTGCTGAAAGAGATGCCAATCACAGATTGAAAAGCTCAAAAAGAAGTATCATACCTTGTGGGATTTTGTTTCCTTTGCGGTTTGCTTTAACAAGTGTCTCCCTGTTTGGGTGGAGGCACTGCTTAAAAATCAGCTTGTGCTGTTTTAAAACCACTACATTTTTATATCCGTAAACTGATAGCTATTCAGGGATCTGCAAAGTGGGATTTTAATGTATACTACCTACTGTGTCACTGTGGCCTCATGCTGTAGGAACTGATTGAGGTTAGCCTACAGACTTGTGCTTGTTTGTGTTTTAAACTGCCTCATGTCACATAGTGTCCTACAGATATCCATTAAAGTCCCGTTAGAAGCTCTCTATTTTTAATTTGCATGCAAGTACTGATTGCGAGTTGATTTCCAAGCCTGTCCTTCTGATAGCATCCTTAGATGGCAGTGGGAGTTCAGAAGTTTGTCTCTTTTTTTTTTTTTTGATTTTGTAGTTTTTTTACAAATAATTTGTAGTAGTGGTTGGCAAGGATATGAAATTGTGTATTTTGTGTTTTTGTGTGGTGGCCCTCAAATGCAAAACACATATGCAAATAAAAAACACAGTGCAAAGCCCACAACACAACTGAAGTAATTTCCCAACGGAAATACATCACAATGGAGGCCATTCACCCACATATCCCAGCACAGTCTTCATCTGTTTTTGAAGTTGGAGTGTTTAGAAAGCGCATGTTGAGTCTTTAGTAACTTAGTATCGCAACACTAAGCCATGTCCCCTCACTTTGACAAAAGAAACGTTCACTCTGAGGGCGAAAAAGACTCTTGCATAGCACAGAGTTTAGTTGTCATCGGTGCCGGAAGAAACGTTGCTACAGCATTTCAAGACTCAAAAATAATTTTTTCTTGAGGTTTCAAAATGTGTCAGATCATGTGTGCGGGAGAGGGACACATCACTGGGTTTCGTTTTACGTTTTCGTTTTGATTTAATCTTGCTGTTGGGTCGTTAATGGGAAATTTTACACACTGTTACAATGTACCGGATTTAAAGTATGTGCCATTTTAAATGAAGTCCGTTTAAATCATGATTTAAATCACTAGATTATTTTTACTATCTATTTTATGTAGTTTCTTAAAGAAAATGCATGAAAAGTGTGTTTTAAAAACCTTTTATTAAAACAAACCTCTTAAACTCTTACTGTTAAATAGACAATTGAGCGCTGTGTTAAGACCCCCTGAAACTAGATTTATTTAGTGGTGCAATCAGGGACTTTAACAAGTGAACACACTATAAAAAGCAAAGTAGTCCTTAGTAACAACTGCGTGTGTTTGGACTGACACAGAAAGAGGAAACCGAAGAAAGAAAAGTTAAATAAAAGAATGACTGGGATGAGTGAGGGGGATTTTTCTTATTATAAATAAATAAATAAATAAAATTGCCAACCCTGGTATGTACTGTATTACAGTTAGTGTCTTCTGTTTTAGTTTTGGCAAGTGATTTTTCAGAATCATATCGTTATGAATTAAAATACTACTTCTGTTAAATATAGTACTGTACCAACAAAACCAATACAGTACATTCAAGTGGAAGCCTACTTATTTAACACACAGTCCACAGCGTGTGTATGTATGTATGTATGTGTATATATGTTGGTATAAAACTTGAGTAAAGTTTAGTGCAACGTTATCATCTAACCATAAAGGAATTACCTCTGTCAGCTGCTGTTGGAATATGGTGGCTGTCCCCATGCTTGAAGTCAAACCCCATCTGTAAGTGAAGTAGTTTAGAGGAGGCTTCACATAGCCCACTGTGGAACATGTCGAACGTGCTTTTCCATTAACCCTTGCTTTTAATAATCACGTATATTGAGCTTGCTGTGTATCGGGTGCCCAAGATACTCCAGGACCAGGGTTGGGAATAAATTCTCTTCACATAAGAACACATGTTGACTATCTTTGAAATGCACCAAGCTTCAGAAGCATGCGATGGCTTTGAATTCCAGATCCGCTTACAGACTCACTCTGGTGGAGCAAATAAATTGATGCAATATAGCTATATGACGACAAAGCATGTTGAGGTTACAGTTGGAGCGAGGCCACCAAGACAGAGGATATGTCTTAAGTATTTATTAACACTTAATCTGTGAAAGCGTTCCAGTGGTTGTTTATGTTTAACACTTCAATGCTGTTGACCTTGTCAAGAGATAACTCACTGTTAGGGATATAGAAACACAGTACATGCCAGTCCGTTTGTGCTGTAGTACAGTAGAACCTGTCTAAACCAGCCCCTCTACATACCGCCAGTCTGATAGTTCGGCATCATTTTTGAGCCCCGACCAAATCCCTGTTAAAGTAAATGGTGTAATACCCCTTACAATAGTCTGCCTCTTTGGTTTCATGTTGTGGTCTTTTCCAAAGTCATTCTGTGTATTATGTTTCCAAGAAAATGACAACTAACTGTAACTACTGTAGCAATAGTATCATCACTGTAGAAGAACATTTCATTTTTTTGTTTGTGGTACTTCGTTGGTGAATTATTGGCCCAAGTGGAGGGGTGGGGCACTTAAGTCGGCCAGGGTTTCCTCGACTCGCCGTGCACCAGCGACCCTTGTGGTCTGGCTGGGCGTCTGCGGGCTTGTCTGTAAGCTCCCCACAGCTATGTTGTCCTCTGACGCTGTAGCTCTGAGGTGGCTCCTTGGTGAGTCTGCAGTGTGAAAAAAAAAGCGGTCGGCTGACGGCACACGCTTCGGAGGACAGCGTGTGTTCGTCTTCACCACTCCCGAGTCAGCGCGGGGGTGGTAGCAGTGAGCTGAGCCTAAAAATTATTGGATGTGCCAAATTGGGAGGAAACAATAAAATAATTGGCGATTTACTGGATAAAAACTTGAATAAAAACTGAATAAATTAAAAAAAAAGATAAAGGTGTGTTAAGGTTCAAACTTATCTGAGACCTGTGCTGCTGTGTAGTTGAAATAAAAGATCCATACATGCAGTGTGCAATTGTCCCATGTTAGAAATGACTGGAATTCTGGGGCATAAGACAGTTGTTAAAAGAACAGAATGTAGGATAGGCAGGGAGAGGAGATACTTTACTCCTAGTAACCTCATACTGTACTACTGATTTTGAAATAGGCTTGTATTATACTGATGTTGGCCTGCTGACTTGGAGTTATTCCTAACATAACTGGTGTTTTCATTTGCACATCTGCAACAAAAGAGCACTTTAAAGTGACAATTAACTGTGAAATTTGAACTCTGTTTTTTTTTTTTTTTTTTTTTTTAATTGTGATTTATAGTTACACTAAAAATAATTATTCATTTGAAGTTTAGACACATTATTACCAGTATTCCAGTGAAACCACATAGCCTAATCACAGTCACTCTTTTCCAGCTGCTTGAGGCCTTCATTATATGTGCTGTGCAGTTTGTCCTGCAACATTTGGTAAATCAATCTCTTCTGAACTCTATTTCATTATGCCGTAATAAAATGTCTGTAACTCTGCCTTTTGCAATAGGAATACAAATACTGCATGACAAGAGAGCTGATGTTTCAGTAAGTGGCTTGCTGATTGCTTAGTATTAGTAATTGTTATTATTATTATTTTTTTTTGTGTGGTAAAATTAAGGTTGTTTCAAATGTGGTCTGGTGTCAGCACAGTGTTATAGTTCCAGACAGCTGTGTGGGAAGTGCTGTGCTGCAAATTGCCATGCAGCGTCCAGGCGCCACACGCAGGTATGCAGCCTCAGTGTGCAGCCAGCTTGGAATAGGGTCAACATTCCCTCTTCTAATAGTGTTGTAACCTCTCACTAGCATGATCTCCTCCTCTGTGCATCTGCAGTGGCCATAGATGCAACAGTTAGGTCCTCATAGGGACTTGAAAACAAAATACAATGCCAGTGTATTTCAGCGCCTGATTTTTGATGTACAGTAACTCTGATTTGCGGTTTGTTTCTGTGTGTGCATTTTATGTAGTATTGTAATTCTTTTTTTGTAACTTCTACTAGTGACCTCACCAAATACACAGTGACTTTCGTTATTAGTACCCTGTCTTGCTCCACTGCAAATACTAGTGTCTTGTTTGTAATGCCTTGTGCTACATTTCTAGAATACCTATTCAGAGTACAAGGCCATTGAAGCAGGATTGAAAAGGCTTTGGCAAGGACATTAAAGGATTAGTCTTATGTGTGTACTGCCATTGAGAAGGTTTGAAGACTGTGTGCCAAAGCATTATAGGCTTGCCTACACGTCATGGCTTTCAGAGGGGTTTGAAGTAGATGATTTGTCACATGGAGAAGCAGAATTCAGCACACTGCTTTTGTTCAAGACAGGATTGTGATCAACAAAGGACTTGGAAAATTAGGTTTATACAGTACTTGAAAAGATGCATATTTTAAGAATTGTTATTTATTCTTGTATTTAGGGATTCATATAAATTCAAACATTAGTTTTAAATTCCTTAACACAAATTTCTTAAACTTTGTTTAAAGAGCAAGTAGTTTTTGTGGTGGTTTTTTAAATTTTATTTTATTTTGCTACTAACCTTTTCAGCTCACAGAGGTTCCAGTTTGGAAAAACAGAGTTACTCCGATCTGAAAAACAAATGTGATACAAGTAATCAGTTGTCACAGTTCAGACATAAGGGTCTGTTAATCAGAAATACTAAAGATGTAAGATATTTGAGTAGTTGCTGATTTTTTCACTGATGTTTTGCAGCTGTATTTGTGATTTATACCAACCCAACAGGCCCTAGGCTTGATTTACTTAAAGATGCCACCAGTTCTAAAACTACTTGTTGGTAGGCCCATGTTATTCTTTTGCTCCTGACTTAGAGGTGAGTGTGGTCCCCACTTGGCAGCTAACACAGATGCTGTGCTCCTCAAGTTGATTTTAAAATATTAAACTATTACACTAACTGTTTATCCCTTTCTTTGAGTAAAAAAAAGACATACAGTACTTGGCTTGTATGTTTTGCATGTGATCCCAGTTTTGATATTACCAAAGTTGCGACCAGCCCTGTTTGTCACGAGGTCAGACAGCTGGTCCAAAACTGGCATCACAAACACGGTTTTCATCCAGGAAAATGTTACGCCTGCAGAACTAGCTGAACAGAACTGCTCCAGTTAGTGAATTTAAGGAGGGGGAGGAGCGCTGCCTAATATAGAACAGGGCATTTTAATATAGAATCTTTCTTTTGGATACAGGAAAGGGATTTGATTGTTCCGATAGCATAATATCAGTTTTTCTCTATGTGAAAAATAAATGGTCCTTTGTGGCTAGGATAATACAAGGATTTGCAATATTTTGTTGCTAGTCTTCTTTTTTTTTTTTCTTTTTTTTTAGTTCACACAAGGCAAATATCCTCATCAGTAGGGATCCTACTTCATTCGCGATGTTGCGGAAATTGCAGATCCCACAATAGTAGTTGTTCCACCGCAGTTTTGGTTTTAATTAGATTACTTTGCACAGTCGGCAATTTTGCATCCATTTTGAGGTTTGCAACACAAATTCTTCCACGTTATTACAGTATTTCCTGCTTTGGCAGTATTTGTTCAATTTGTCGTGCGCATTAAAACTTGAACAAACTGTTCTTTATCACGCTGAGCATGTAAGTGACTACCTCGAGTTCCCTGAAAGTGAAATGTAGATTTCACCTGATACTCAAGTAATGGATCTCGCTTTTAAATGACGTGAACTTTCCTCTTGACATAATTCATTGCTCGGAATGCCAAACCATTGATGAAACCATCAGATCATTCGAGAGGTGTTGTTTCTATCCATCAATCGTCCAACACTGTAATGGATTTGACACACTGGGCAGACCCCGATGCAAAAGAAAAGCACAGCAAAGATGCAGAGCGGAATGTGTTTTTAGAAGCAGTACTCCAGAAAACAGCAGACAAACTGAAGGAATACCGCTGCAACACTGAGGAGAGTGTTGCCAGACCAGCTCAATGAGGACCACGGTTCATGCAGCCCGGACTGTCATTTATGAAAGCAGTGAGGGTATTTGATGTGAAACAAGTGAATACGTTATCGGAGCAGGTGCTCCCACTGGAGGCAATCCCTATGTTTGGTCGTGAAGCTAAAACACAGCTTGCCCCATACAGATTTCTTGCAAGTGAATGTAAGTTAAATGCTTTTGGAGAGTTTGGGGATTCACCTGCAGTTCTACAGCTTTTTCCAGACAGCAAAGTATTTGCCTAATTCTGTGGATGCTGAGCATGCAGTATCTCTGTACGTACAAGTCTTCACAAAGCAAAGACAGGGCATGAAGGAGACCAATGCAGCGGGGTGTGCTGCAATAACATTCAACGCATTTAAAATGTAAAAGGCTAAAATGACTGGTCTTGATTTTTACAGCAGTTGTGTTAAGACTTTGTCTTCTGAATTTTATGTTATACCGATCTCATTATTTTTATTTGTTTATTTATTTTTAAATGAATGTATTATAGTTGCAGCAAAATGTCTGGTTATCCAAAAAATCACAGGGCATTAAATGAAACTTGAGTTTTTATTGTTCCAGCATTTTTTTTCTCTTAAACAAATAGGCCTACTCTGGCTTTTCCAAATTACCGCTATTAACAAGGGCCTGTTACTTTTCCGTGATTTTCCAGGTCTTGACTGCAACTCAGCTGCAATTATTTGAAGATCATCTCGTGATTTCAAATAGGTCCTTACTCATGAGAGAGAAACGTTTGCCTGCAGGATCCATTAATAAATACAAACACCTTGGTGGCCAACACAATAACCACCTTTATTTCACCAACATTCAAAATTAGACCCTTTTTCGCACTTTGCTAAATCTGTATCTTGTAGGTCACCAATGTCAGTTTGAATGTACAAAGCTTCTGTTGGAGCAGTAGCCATTGAAGATTAAGAGTCTAAATGTTGAGCACATGCAGTAGTACTGCAAGCAGGGTGGCTGTATTCTGATCTGTATTCATGTAAATTAGTTGAGCCCTGGTCTTAGGAACATGTTTTAGAAGAAAGTATTTATTTTTGTGTTGCAGCCCCCACACACAACCGTCTTGCAGAGCCCCACCCCTCGGTGCTCCCCAACCCTGATCCAGACGATGACTTACAGCATGTCTTGGATCATTTTTCTATGACAAATACCCTTTCACTTTGTTTTCAGTTGACAGTCCTAATTGTGATCTGCAATGCGGCTGCACATCTGAAAGCAGAAGTATGCAGTGGAAGTGTCTTTTTGGGCTTGCTGTCCATGTATTTGATTAAATTATCCCATAGAAACAGTAGCTTTCTTTGTATTAAGGTAGCAGTATGTCGGTGAGATACATCACAAAACCATTCTATTTGTGGAAAGTAGGCCAAAAACTTCAGCCGTAGTCATCAATTTTAAACATCACCTACTCCCTGGACATGGTCTCGAAGAGGGGGATGGGCAGGGTGTTGCTGCAGTATTCAGAAGCAATTTAAGATGCTATTCCACTGTAACAGCTAGTTGCATAACACTTCTCTGCAACCTGGAAGAATGTGGCATTGTTTCTATCCTGCCGTTGCAAAAAAGACTGCCTGCAGTTTAATAGATATTCTCTTATTTTTATGGCTTTCAACAACAAATAGAATTGCCCTATTGATTTAAAAATTAAAGTCTGTCTGCAGCAATGAAATGTATTTATGGGCTTCGGTCTGGACTCGCACAGGACATCCCTGTTTTTGATTAAGAACATATCAACAAGTACGGTTGAGAGACCATTAAGCTCATCTGGTTCTTAGTTGTCAATTAATCTCAAAACTTTGTCAAATTGGTCTTAAGGATCCAGATGATTCTGCCACAACAAATTACTACATTAGATAACCCTCACCACCCTGTCTGAATAGGTTCCTCTGTCCTAAATCTCCACTTAATTTCCAACTGTGTCTTCTGGTCCTGGTTTCTATACTTTGCTTAAACTATCGGTTAGGGTTAACTATGTCAACTCCTTTTAAGATTTTAAAGACTTAAATCATGACACCCCCCACCCCCCACCCCCCTTTCTTCTTTTGGCCCAAATAGATTCAGTTCTTTTATCTTCATAGCTCATTCTTCTAGGTCACGGAATTAGTCTGGTTGCTCTTTGTTTCTCTGGAGAGAGATCAACACTGTCTCTTTTGGTGCTGTGGTGACCAGAACTGGACACTCTTAAGTTCAGTCTCACTAGATTCCTATTTAACATCATAAGCTTTTTGGATTTGCACTGTACACTTTTGGCTGTGTTTTGTTTGCCTTTCTGATTTGCTTCCGGCACTGTCTGGTTGCTGGCAGTGATGTGTCTATTATCTTCTGGTGGCTGAAAGTGTCAGCAACTGCCCCAAACAGACAGGCTTGCTAATTATCTCCCGATCTAAGTCGTTGATTTAGAAAAGAAACAACGGGTCCAAGTACGGGCCCCAGCTAGAGGGTTCCCCTCTTACAAGTACACTCTGTTTCCTGTGTTTTAACCAATTATGTGATCACTTGCATGCACTTCCTTATATGCCCACGGATTGCCACTTTAGGATTAGTCTTCCATGCGGCACTTTGTTAAAAAAATAATAATAATTTTGAAAATCCAAATATATTATGTCGTAGGCTCATTTTGTGTCCGTCTTTGCAGTGACTTCTTGAAAGAATCTTAAGAGATTTGTCAGACAGGACGGCCCTTTTCTGAATCTGTGTTGTCTGTCTCCTATTAGGCTGTTGCAATTTTGCAGTCATGTGATTTTACCATTAAATTATTTCAGCTGAAAGAGTTTCAGTTGCTCATTGAGATGGGACAACAGGGACATCACTGCAGTGACTTCATGATTGAATATAGCTTCAGCTGTTTTGATGTACGTAAAACGCAAACCTCGTTGTGCTGCATCAGCTGTTGCATTCCTACAGTACACCCCAAACACTCTCTCTGCCTGATATCGCTGAACTGGTATAGGTCATTGTAGCTTTACTCCACCAGTTCCACCATCCTCCCACTACAGCTGGAATTAATTTTCCCAGTTGTGCTCCAGCTTCCGTGTCAAGTTTATTTAGGCCAAGGGCTTGGTGGAGACTAGTACTGGGGTCATGGCCAAAGCCACATACACCTTTGTTAATAACTTTTTTATTATACAGTCCCATCAAAAATCCACAGACATATTAACCCCTGTGTTCTAAGCTCATTTTAATTATTATTTCCAGCCTGTGATCTGCTGGGATATTTTAGGCATTTAGCTAGCAAGTGTATTAAGCGAGAAGTCTTCAGAGAGGATAAAGTCTTTAATTAACTTTTTTCTTTTTAAAGGAGAAAAAAATCACATAGCTCTTACAGAATGAAAAACTGAGAGTGTGGATTATAGAAGTTAGTTGTTTGGTTTTAGTTTGTTAACATCACTTTTTTTTTACCTTTTTAAAAAAATGAAGTAAAATAGGTGTTAATGTTACTGAACAGGCTGTAGGGTTTAAAAGACAGCACATTACTTTCCCTAGCTTTCTGCTTTGTTGAACGTATTCCTGCAATATCTTTTTCAAGGCATTTTTTTTTTTTTGTTTTGTTTTTATATTTTTATAAACAAAACTGGTCAAAACCAGGGATATTTGTTTCACATCGGTTTATGCATCACGTCTTCACGTCAATGTCTCCTGCATTCACAGCGTTGGTGGCTGCTCCCTCTGGCACAGGTTCAGAGCAGTTTGAACAGGGTTATGAATAAGTTCACAGTTGTGACTTAGGCTTTTTTAAGGTCCTGGATTGAGATTAAAATAAATAAATAAATAAAATATGCTTTTCCATGCCCAGTTATTAAAAGACAACAAGATTTGAAATGAAAGTGCATTGCACACTAATAAGAGGATTCTTTGCTTGTAGTAGGCCTATATATTGTTAGTTGTGCAGCTGCTTTTCTTAAAACAAAAAGAACACTTTAAAAGCAGTACAACTTCAAGCTGATATTTGCCACTAAGCTTTCATTGACAAAATGGTTTTCTTATACACTAAAACACCATTGAAAATTGAATGATTCTTCCCTGGGGTCTATCCCTTTGCCAAAATTTAAAATAATAAAAAATAGGCCTATAGCTCCTTAATAGCTGTGGTTTTAACCATGATAATGTATGCCTATTTTGATATTGTTAGAAAATCTGCATCTGTTTAGTGTTTTTTGTGTTTTTTTTAACATGTGTCTTTAAACTTATAGTAAACTAAGTCAAGTAAACATACCTTTTATTAGTGCCCACAGAAATTTGCGGTAGAATCTGCAATGAGAAGAGTGTTTTCTGCAGCAATTACTTTTTAATGAAAAACAGTGTTAATGAGTATAAAAGAAAAAGTAAGTCACAGTTAGTTAAGTTCATTTTTTTTTGTATTAAATCACATTACTAAAATCAGAAAAACAGAACAAGCATGTTTGCCATATTTTATGGAAATCAAAACAGAAAAAAAACACACAATAAAGCAAAGCAAGTTCACTTTTAAAAAATAAATGAAATACAGTTACGACCAAAACATATGACTATATTTAATTACGTTAGTAATAATAACATTTGCCTAGAAGAATAAGATTGTAGTGATGCACTGGGATTCAGGTTAGCATTGGTACATTTTACAAATGCACTGTTTTACAAATGCTTGGAGCGTTTTTGCTCAAATGTAACAGGTTATTTTTAGAAACGTGTTGTTCACCAAAATGTCATAATTTTAAAACGTATCCACATCAAGGCAGCACATAGAAATAGTTTGGAAGCTGTGACAAGCACTTGGATAGAGTGACAGGCGACACTGATTGGCTGATAAACTCGCTTTTTGGTTTCTTTGACCAAGGACACATTGTGAAAGTGCTGCCATCACACACCACAAAACAAACAGGAAAGTAACAAATTAAAAAAAGAGGATTTTCACAAAAATGTTGTCATCCCAAGTATTCGGATATCTAATATAGTTTGCCGCCCCCTTCCTTTTTGAACATTCATGTTACTACACTATGTACAAAAAACATGTGTATTTCCATATTATTATTATTATTATTTTTATTATTATTGTTAATCATATTTCATTCTTCGGTAGTGACTGTTTGTCTATTCATTGTCGTTGTCACTGTCTCGTTGTCTTTTGTTTTATCATAAACTCATTCTAGTCACCCATTTTTTAATATGACACACAATGTACTGAACCACTGAAACATGCTCTCATTCTTGAACTATTAACATTTTACTGTTTGGTCTGAAAACTAAGACAAAGTCCTTAAATATCTTGAAGTTTTGTGTTTAATATGTATTTATGTTGAATGTGTGATGAACAGACTTTTACTGCACTTCATATTAATTCCTGTCTAGGTGCATGCTTTATGACATCTGAATTACTACAACAGAACTATTTTTTGTTGTCGTTCATACCATTGTAATCTTTTTAAAGCTGAGATAGTGTAATCTTTTAAAGCTGAGAGAGTATCTTTTTGTATCACAAAATTGCTATGCAAAAGAAGCTGCGGTAGATGGGCCTGAATACAAAATAGGATTCTGAATGCTACTTGTGCAAATGGTGCTAATTTGTTCCTTTTTTGTGTTAAACTCCAAAGGCAAAGCTCCTGTTTTCAGTTTCTTCTTGTGAGTGTTGACAGTGTGGTTAGCCCCTGCTTTTAATGATCATTTTCAAGGTGGTCATTGTTGCTGTGCTCAGGAAGCTGAGGCTGCAATGGGAGTAGCAGTCAGCTTTGCCATGGACAGTGCCTGCCTGTGCTGATTCGAGTGCCTGCAGCAGGAACCATTGTGCTCTGTGGAGTGCAGTCACGTTTTAAATGCTGCATTCTCAGATGCGCAAAGGAGATCCTCTTCTACTGGTCAACTTGCAGGGTACTGTAGACCTAAAGAGAGCATGTCTTATGGCTGCAAGTACAATGTCCAGTTCAGGGGGGTATTAACAGCTAGCCGAGTAAGTGAAAAGGCTTAAGAGCTAAAGCTTTACTATAGTGAATTATCTAGATTATCGATTTACTGTGTTACATGGATGAGTTCTTGGATTGGACAGTACGTTAAGGTTTACCATGTGGTTATGCAGTTTAATGATGGATGGCTGACAACTGGTTTCACTGAATGTTCAAGCTTATGCCACTTTCATTTTTACTGTGAGCTACTGTACACATGACCCACAGGATTTGAGATTGAGAACATGGTGTTCTAGGCTCACAGTATCACTTTCAAGGACTAAGGCTGCCTGACCATGTACAGTACTGTGAGCTTTGCAGTGCTGCACACAATTGGAATTATGTAGCTGCGTATTCTTTGCCTGCCTAGCATAGGTAACCGAGCAGACATCAGAGGCGTAGCCACGGCCCACCCAGTTAGCACATACGCCCACCCAAGTCTGCGCCTATGTGAATGCCAAGTTTAAGTAAATGTATTATTTATTTAAACTGTGCACCTGGAAGGCGAGAACTCAAATTTAGGACAAATAGGCTATAAAGAAAATGTCGCAGCCTTTAGCCAATCAAAGGAAAATAGTCATCGTGATGCAATGTTTCGGTGGGATCTTCCTCTTGCATAACAAATCATGTGCAAGCTGTGTTTGATTGACAGCTTGAGGCAGTTGGCGCGGATTTGTTAACTCCCAGGCATTTCTATATTCCAAGGGGGTTTAAAGACTAGTGGTGGGACTTGAAACCAAATGTTTTTTCACAGAATTTGGAAGAGTGGTACCTAAGGGTCTTACAGCAACTTACATTTTAGGACCCACATCCCCTACAGGGTAAAGGGTTAGGCTAAAGTTTCAGAAGTGAGTAGGGTGCTCCTGGTATTTTTTTCTGAAAAGCCCTATTCAATACAAGCAGAACGAGGTGCTACACATGATGGTAGCATCTAAATTGCACCCAGGGTGATTTTTCTGGTCATCGTCCCTTTCTCACTTTAGGTTGACCTTTGCACGGTCTCATGTCAAACAGGAAATAAAAAATAATAATAATGGCTATCATGAATGAAATGTCCTGTTTCTGGTTGAGTTGGCATGGAATGACCTTTCTATTGTGCAAACGTTCCTGTTTTTCCTCCAGTTAAAATCATACAAAGAAGAAAACCTGTCCATAAAGGTTGCCTTGAAAAGTAGGCCCTGTAGGAAAATATTGAAAATGGACAATATTTTATTAATGAAATGGCAGCCTGCAAATCTAAACAACTGAACCACTCGCTGTGTTTCTACAACACAATTGCAACAAACAAAAAGACCCCTGCTGTTTAAAGTGGCTTAACAGCGGCAGGCCAATCCTAGGATATTGCTGCTGACTTTAGTTTACTCTGCTTGGTTTGCAAGGTTAGTGAGGAAGGAGAAAGTGGTGGTTTGCAAGAAATGTATTTGAAACCATAAACTGCTGAAAACGCAAGAATTTTCAGCATGGTTTTCCTGGCATTAGCGGCAGGGTCTGAATTGCATGTCTGTGGTCTCAGTAATTTGAAGGCAACATGATCTGATGTAGGGTTGGCCATGCGCCGGCTCCGGAGCCCTGGAACCAGAGCGGAGCTTACCAGTTTTCTGAGCTGGGGATGCTGAAGCCGGAGCGGAGCTAGAGCTGGGGATGCTGGAGCTGCTCCGCTATTTCCTGCCTTTCACATTTTAACAAATCTTTGAATTGTTCAGTTCAAACATTTGAATGAACAAATTATTGACAGCCAGAAGTAAATGGAGGATCAAGTGTGTGTGTGTGTGTGTGTGTGTGTGTGTGTGTGTGTGTGTGTGTGTGTGTATATATATATATATATATATATATATATATATATATATATATATATATATATATAAAAGCCCCACACAGTGCTGTTTTTCCTGTTTCTAATTTAGAAACTGTTGCCAACTTCTAGAAAGGTTGTTAATCAAGACAAAACAGGGTGTGACACGTATTTCTCATTTCTGCCAACTGTGTCATTTATGGTAGACAGATATTTTTTTTCGCTTCCTATACATAAACAAGTATTTTCAATTCAGATATTGGTTCCAGCACTCAATTATTATTATTATTCCTTATTGAAATGTATTTTACTGTACAGGTAACTAAAGGTCTCAAAATGTTACAACCCTCTTATACTTATTAGGCATGTTATATAAATATATGAAAGCAACATGAAAAACAAATATTGAAATGGCTTGTGTATATAAACCTGCAAAATATATATTGAAAATGTTGTACGGAAAAGAAGGAGCCTTCAGTCGATTATGGGCCAAACTCGATATTTATTACACTAATAAACGATCAGAGACGGTTTGCCAATTGTTAACTAACAATTAACAGGTCATTGTGGGCCACAACCTATGCCACTAAAACTAATTATATTTTTAAAGGAATCTCGGAGTGGAACTATTATTCTGTCTCTATTCTGTTTATTCACTTCTCTCTCTGCTTCTCACAACAACAACAACAAACAACCCTCCTGTCACTGGTCTTTAGCTTTAGTTAGTCCCGCCTCTTCCTACTCCCCATCCAGTCACCAACAGCTCCTATGGTTCGTGCCTGTCACCCATAGGCTGATGTCAGACATAACCCCTCCTACTCCAGGCGTTCCTGCACTTCACTGACCTCGCATACATTACAATATTACCTTTTTTTTTGGGGGGGGGGGGGAAGATTTGTTATAATCGAAGGGCATTATAGCAAAGGTGTACTGTACTTGTGTGCTGTCATTCTTTGTTTAGTGTTTTTATATGTGTTGCTTGCAGAGTATGCACAGTATACAAATACAGTATCTTAAAAAAAATACTGTAGACCAAGAATACCTAGACAAGGAGATAAATAATGCTGGCGGTGTCAGCGACAGTTGGGTTATTAATTTAAAGGGAATGCTTGTAAATTCTAATTTTAACAACTTAACCCTGTACCTCAAGTATCAAGTTTGGCTTAGTTTAAGTATAACCAGAGGTCTTGAGGAAATCGGATCAGTTTTACAGTGTCACAGGGGGGTCTCGGGTTGTACAGATAAGGGCACTTTTAGGGTATGATTTGTGACTCATTATTGCAGTGAAGTGAGGATAGCAAATCACTGGGATATTCTGCATGAGAACATTTAAGAAAAGTTCCGAACAAAGCAAAGTCATTCAGCCTGTGAATGATTGTCTGGTCCCATTATAAGGGTCTCAAGTGTGCAGTTTTGAAAGAAACATGATATCTGGTACTAGTCTAGCTTAACAAAATCTGTTTGCAAGCCGTGTTTTTTAGACTGTATTGCACTTTTTGGATCATTTCACTTGGAGGGTCAAATTGTCCCTACACCTTCACTGGATTCGGTCAATAACCAATCTGTTGCTTCCCCTGCTGACCTGGAGAACATAGAATTAAAGCAGTAGAAGAAGCTGGAGGGCAAGGCAAAACAATTAGGAATCTTCTTTAAACTAGTGTAGTACAAGGTCTTTAAAATCTTAAAATACATGTTAGCTAGAACACAAGTTTCTTTGCAAACTGCACTTTTTGAGACCTTTGTACCAAATGAAAGCTTTACAGTATGGAAGTATGTTGTTACTGTAACTACAGTTACTTTAAATGGTCATGAGCAACAACATTGCTTGGTCCTTTCCAACTGTGTCGTCTGGTCCTGTTCTCTGTGCAGTACCTAATATAAAACCCAGGGTTTTATTTTTATTTTTTAAACTTAAATAAAGTCTCCCCTAACCCTTCAGTTTTATTGGCTAAATGGATTCTCCTCGACCTGTCTTTATGACTCATATCTTTTAGCCCTGGGGTTAGTCTGGTTTCTGTAGCTGGTCTTGCTCTCCAAAGCCACAATATCCTTTTTTGTAATGAAGGCCAGAAGTGAGTTTAGTAGTGTGGTCTCACCGTAGCATGCAGCCTCATTGTGACCTCATTTGGGTTATATAACTCTGCATTCTGATTGCCCCCAAACGCTGGCTGGTTGTTGACAGTGTTGAGTCTACTGGATCGGCAAAATCTTCCTGCAATGATATTTTTTTGGTTCGGTACCTACATGTACTGTACTTTACCACAAACTATCCATTGTGTATCTGTTCATGGTACACAAACTATTCTCAAGGAGAACGATTCTCGAATTGCTGTTTTTTTTTTTATGTACTTATTTAATGTACAGTACTGTAGTTGAGACATTACTAATTTATTTAATAATCACAGTTGAAACCTAGGAACAGAACTCCAAATTCTCAAAGATTTCAGATGAACAAAGGACATATGCAGAGCCAGTTTTTTCCCCCAGGGTTTTGGAAAAGAGAGCGATGCAGCCATTACAAATTAAAATTGGGATATTCTTTCCAAATGCCTCAGTGCTTTGGTTTTCTATTAATTTAGTTGGCACCTCAGCTGGCCTTTCTTCCAGCGTTTGTGTGAATACAAGGCAAGACAGCTTTGACAGGTGTTTGACAGTAAGTGTAAGCTTTATCTTCGTCTACAAATTCTCGCAGTACTCTGTGATGGAGCTTGTGACTTCACGGGCAGAGTCGCGCATCTGCCTAAACAGTACAGAGCACAGACCTTCACTAAAACTGGCCTCTTCCACCCACAGGAAACGCTAATGTACCAGCCATCCAAATAAGTTCTTCAGAACTCTGTGGATAATACTGTATCATTGTGATGGCATAATAGTTGGGAACCAAAACACAAAGTTTGGAAGGAAGGTGATGAGATTCAACACCTTGTTGAACCTCTAGATTTCCTTTTATCTGCATACCAAACCCACATCCCAATGGAAAGATGTATCAAGCAGACCAGTGTTTGTGGCAATTGAGTTCATTCACATTTTATGACAGAAAACAATCTTGAGGCACGTGCAAAGGTGAGGAATAAGTCATTTTAACAAATCGAGAACAATTGAATCATTCCAACATTTTTTTCATACAGCTTTTGTACTATAATTCATTCCTTCCTGCTAGGCCAAATTGATTTAAAAATGTTTTAAATATGATCTGTAAATATACTGTATGCCTACATGATCTACTGATGGTAAAAGTTTGCAGAGTTTCGGTTTTTCATTTAATAATTCTGTTTAGAGTAACAACATCACACCTTTTGCACCTCTACTAATATAGTATATAATAATTGTCAGAATCCTTAAATTCCATTATTATTAACTCGTTATAACTTCATCTCCCGTTCAATTTCCCAAAAACATACTGACAAAGTATGTTAAAACGAATGTTGGGCTTGGTATGTGTATATATAGTGACTAGTCTGGTGTAATTTAATGTCATGTAAAATAAACTGTTGAAATACTGCACTGTATCTTCTGTGATGCCCCTTCTCATAACAGTTTACCACAGAAAATTAGCACGGCTACACCTCATTATAGTTGGTTTAACCCTGGATTTTAAATTCCACTGTTTGTTTTATAGGCATAAACAATTCTGACTAATTTATATATTAAAGAAAATGTTGCTCACGGAGACGAGACAAGTGGTGGCAAGTTCCTAAATCACAAGTAACATTCCAGATACCTTGCAGTGCTGGTTGTAGTTTATTACATGTTAGGTTTGACAGAGCTGTCGATATTTAAGGAAGGCTAACACTATGTAACACAATTTTTGTTCATGGGTAGTAAGTGTTATTTCCTAATTGCTTATGCCTCAAAAGTATAGAAAATGGCTATTATTCCCCTATTATTGTGACCAGGACAGTGAGATTTCAAAATATCACTATTTCCAATGGGAAAATAGTCAGAAAAAAACAATGTATGAATCCAAATTAACTTGTATTTATACTAAAGTAATACAAAAATGACTACAAAAGATTTAGAAGTGAGTAGTTTTTTGAGATTTACGATTATACTGTATTTACAGTATAATCGTAAATCTCAAAAAACTACTTGCGTCTAAACGTGGTGTTTTTTGTGAAATTGAGAGAAGATGAAATCAGAAACTCTGATTTGTGTCATTGTCTCTCTCCAGGGATAGTCTGTTAGGGTTAGGGTTGGGGTTTAACTGTGCTCTCATCTATTTAATTCGAGCAGTGAAGTGGAGAGCAAGGCTCCCTGTAACCTTGGTATTAACAACATTGATGTGGCTGATTTCAAGCCAAAAAACATATTTTTAAAGATCAATCATGTCAGGCTTGTTTGCTACAAAAATGTGCCTCTTAGGTATTTAATAGTTGATAAAGTAAATACCAGTTCATAACATTATTTTTAGGGCCAATCATTTTTTTTTCTGTTTATACTTACTTAAGGTGTAATCAGATGTCTGGTTGTAATGAGAGCAACAGTTCAAAGTGCTTTGAAGAGACATAAGTCAGCATTTCTCAACCCGTAAGACATTGGCACTGCTTTGTTGTAGAGCATCAGCTATTCTCTGTACATGAAAGTTAATTTTGTTATTTACAGTATTATTTATTTATAGAAATGGTGGATTATTGAAAATAGGCACTGTAGAGGGATCTTAAGGTCTTTCTGTATGAAGGATTGAAGATAAAGTTTTTCAAGAGTACAGAGGAAATATGTCTTTCTGTATGAAGGATTGAAGATAAAGTTTTTCAAGAGTACAGAGGAAATACATCATATCTTAGATACATTGATGACATATTCAGCATCTCAATTAACACTAATGAAGAATTACATTGTTTTAATTAATCTTATTGACAGGTTCCATCCAGCTCTGGAATACACATGGAAAATATATAATGTTAGGACATCACCATCATTGCTTCTAATTCTACCATCAACACCACCATCTTCTACAAAGAAACAGACTCTCCTTCATACCAGAGATACGACTGTTCACATCCTAAACCTTGTTGTGACTCCTTTCTGTTCTCCCAGTTATTACGAATGAGATGCATTTGCAGTGACAGGGATTTCTCAAAACAAATGAAATGTGTGAATTTTTCAGAATCTGTGATTTTTCCAGACACAACCATTAAAAAACACAGTTAAATGTATCTACGATAAATGCATGCAGCACATACAGGTAGTGGACAAAAAAATGGAAACACCTGGGTAAATGAGGGACACCAAGTATATTAAAAGCAAGGACTTCCACGCAGGTGTGGCTCATGCGTTAAGCAAATAACATCCCAGCATGCTTAGGGTCATGTATAAAAATGCTGGACAGGTCTGTTTGCCTGTAATTATGGCTAGCATGACTGCAAGAGGAGACCTCAGTGACTTTGAAAGAGGGGTGTTTGTTGGGGCGTGTTTGGCAGGAGCTTCAGTGACCAAGACAGCTCAACTTACTGATGTTTCATGAGCAACAGTGTCTAAGGTGATGTCGGCATGGAACTCGGAGGGAAAGACATCATCAGGAAAGGGCAACAGTGGGCGGAAGCGCATACTCCAGGATTGTGATATCCGTGCATTAATTCGAAGTGCAAGGCAAAACAGACGAACAACTGCAGATCAATTGCTGCAAATTAACCTGGGGCGCGAGCAGTCGGTTTCATCAAAAACTGTCCACCGAGAACTGAAACATGTAGTCTGAAATAAATACTTAATGTCTGTCATTATGTTTTAAGAGCCTTTTTGGCAGACTTTTTAATGTGCTCCTAGTAGATTATTGGCATGCGATTCTTAATACTTTTAATTACATTTTTTTCAGGAAGAACCTACTCAAGTAATTGTATGCTGTTGAACACAATTAGAATTTTCTACAGATTTGCTTGAATGAATGGGAGGCAGTAATCAGTGAGGAGTGGTTTTGTGTACCGTTGCATTAGATTTTGGGCATGTTTCATTTTAAATCTGATGTACTTCATTAGTGGGTTACAAATCTTAAGTGTTTCAGGCAGAACAATGTATTATAAATGCCTGTACAACCTCCCCTTGTCATGTGCTTGTGTTAATGTTCATTGATAATGCCATTTTCCTGTGATAAAATTATATCTTTGTGTTTATGCAATACGTATTATATGAATAATTGTGGTCACATCTACATGCATTGGATTTACACCTTGAGTCATAGTAATGTACCTGAGAGTAATCAACCACTGGCATCTGAATAAACAAAATGGCCATTTATCATCAGTTCAGAGTATACTGCATATCACTCATTGTGGAGCTGTCAGCTAGGCAGGCATCAGCATTCCACAGGAGTGATTTTATGAGCAGTGTGGGGGTGAAGCTGCATCACTGGCAGTATTAAATCCCATTTCTCTTCAGCACTGCATAAACAGCGCTTCTAATACAATTGCTTCACATCTATTCTGCTTTGTAATAGTTGGCTGCCTGACTTTAGATTGAGTTGTTGCATTTGCTGTGTCTGAATGCTCCTACTTGAGATCATTGTCAGCCACCCTTCTTGTAATATAAAACAGTAATGTTGATGAGATGTGATTCCTGTAACTATTTTTCATACTTATTGCACTTGTATCTAACCCTGATGTAACTATCAACATTGTTTTCTGCTCTTGAACTGCTCCGATATCAAATCGTACTGTGTTTTGTATTTGCTCTTATTAGAACTGAACTCATTGTATTTTGTATCTGTAGTTCTTCATATGTATTTTTTGTATACAACTGTAAGTCACCCTGGGTAAGGGCATCTGCTAATAAATAAATAATAATAACAATATTGAGCTACTTATTAAGGATTCATGTCTGTGAGAAGCTGTTTTGTAGAACAAGAAGACAATGTATACTTTTAAGAGGATTGTACTGAAAGTGGGGATTGCACAAGAGACGTAGTACCAGGTTACCTACGTCTTTCGTCACATATTGATCAAACATCATGCTTGCTGTTTAATTGATAGTTAAATGCATATAGAATATAAATAAGTAAGATTTACAGAGAAAAAACAGATTAATCTCAGTTGCATAAGTATTCAACCCCTTTGCTACTGCAGCCCTAAACCAGCTCAGGTGCAAATGATTTGTTTGAAAGGCCACAAAATTAGTAAAATGGTTTCAGCCTGTGTGTACTCAAAGTGGTTTAACTTGTAGATCATTTCCCTCAGGTATATAAAGACTTTCCAGCTGCAACTCACATAGTGATCCAACAAAGCAACCATGAAGACCAAGGAGCTCTCGAAGCAAGTCAGGGATAAAGTTGTAGAGAGGCACAGAGCAGGAGAAGGGTACAAGAGAATTTCAAAGACGCAGATTATCCCTCTTAGCACAGTGAACTCCATCATTAAGAAGAGAGGGGAGATGCATAATTTTAGGGAGATGCATCATACCATCCAGACACTACCCAGATCAGGTCGCCCTCCCAAACTGAGCAGCCGGGCAAGCAGGAAACTGGTTCGGGATGTTGCTCTGAAGCCAACAGTGACCTTCTGAAATCTGCAAAGTTCTGTGTCTGAGATGGGAGTCATTGTTCACACATCAACAATAAGCTGGTCCCTACACAAAGCTGGCCTGTATGGACAGGTGGCAAGAAAGAAGCCATTTCTCAAAAAGCCTCTTCTTAAAGCATGTAGATGATACTGCAGACATGGGGGGAGAAAAGGTTTTGTAGTCAGACGACAAAAATTTAACTTTTCGGTCAAAATTCCAAGCGTTACGTCTTGCGCAAGCCCAACACTGCACATCACCCAGCATCATGTTTTGGGGATGCTTATCTTCAGCAGGGACTGGGAAGCTTGTCAGGACAGAGGGGAGAGTGGATGGTGCAAAATACAGGTGAATCCTTGAGGAAAACCTGTTTGAGTCAGCCAAGACTCTGAAACTGGGGAGGAAATTCACATTTCAGCAGGACAAATACCCAAAGCGAAAGCTACACTGGAGTGGTTGAACAAGGAAAGAATTAATGTTCTTGAGTGGCACAGTCAAAGTTCTGACTTGAATCCAATCGAAAATTTTTGGTGAGACTTGAAGATTGCTGTCCATCGACGATCCCGAACAAACTTATCAGAACTGGAGCAATTTTCCGTGAAGAATGGGCAAAAATGTCACCATCCTACTGTGCAAAGCTAGTAGAGACCTATCCAAAAAAACTACAACAGTGTTCAGTTTAATCACTACAGCTTTGAATAAAAAAAAAAGTTTGTTTTGAAAAACTGTGCTTGCTTATTTTGTAGTTCAACAAAATGTGACATTATTGGTAGGGGGTGAATACTTCTGCAAACCACTGTGTGTGTATTTGTGACACACATACTTCTCCGGAGCTTGCCATACTGTTATTTTATGGAAACAGTTGTGCTTTGGAACACCCACGTGGTACACAGAGTGTGAACTGTAATGGCGGGTTACACATGTTGGATGGTCCTTTTTCAGCCATGAATAATAAGTCTTGATAAGGATTGAAGGAGCAGCGTGACTCCTCAAGATATTGTTGAATCAAGTGGCCTGCTTGGGGTTTTCAGTTTACAGGTTGCAGGAGTGAGATTAGAAGGTGTTCATCCGCGACTCTTCTCCTGCATAATAAGAGGCCCACACTGATGGAGTAAGCATGTGTTTCTGGGATACAATAAAAGGACAGGGCTGCTGCTTTTTTATTTATTTATTTATTTATTTTTAATGCTGTGTGTGTCGTGACTTCACAGGGTGCCACTGTGGAACAAGACCTTGGGGCAGACTGAGAAAGAACAATTAGACACGAACATTATCAAGCCAATGTACATAATTGATTTTGTTTTGTGGCTAAGATACTCCCTAATTTATTTATCAGGCCTACACATTATATCTGTATGTGTGTAAATAATACAATATGCATCAGGGAGCAGCAGAAAACCAACATTCATAGCAGGACCTTTTGGTTGGGCTCTGGTGGCAGAGAATGCTTTGAGGTTAAGTATGATAATGTATGATTGTGTACTGTAGCGCAGTGTTGGTGAAATACATCCCAGTTTTAATTTTGTTTTCAGACATATGGTATTTATTTGGTCAGGATTCAGTTAAACGTTTTTTCTTTGTTTTAACCAAGATCAAAGATGTGAACAACACTATACTTTCATAGCTAGATTACTAAGAGTACTAAAAAGCCTTAATTGTTAGTTCTTAATTTTATGTTGATGTCAATTGAGGATTTCGCTACTTATTTTTTGTTTTTGTTTTTTGTGGGTAGTGCCTCAGTTTTTCTTTATCCCAGCAATCCCGTGGCGGTTGTCTTACAGCTGTTCAAGTATTCACACAAGCCATATCAAAGTTTGAATTTAAAATGGAAGCTTAGCATGTGGCAGAACTGCCAGAACTCTCCTAAGCATGGCTAGTTCTCTTGAATAACCATGTTGCTCCCAATATTTAGCTAGCCTTCCTTTTAGAACTAACAATGCAATGAAGAACGTATGTTGTACAGTAGCTCTTTACAAATCCTTATACTGCAGGTTATTTACGATTTGTTATTCAGATTTCCTACAGGGACAACAGAAATTGAATGCACAAGATATCCTGTTAAATGTGCTACTCTGTTCTTGAATACAGTTTTCCCAAAATAATAGGCCATAGATATATATTATAGTCAATCCTAGAGAATCTCGCTTCATGACACTTGTTTATTAAGGTAAGACATCAGATCTGATCAGTCCCACACCCCTTGCTGTTGGGCCCTCATTTGAATATGCTCATTGGTTTATCGTTAAATATTCTTTATGGCATTGGTAAGGGTACCCCATTGGTCGTGGAGCACTGTTCTAATTCAGATTTGTAGGTAAAATCGAATACTTTAATGTTAAATATTTAGAACTCCAATGGAGGTTTATTTGGTTCAGTTAAGCAATATTGAAGACAGCTTGAATGATATGCTGGACTGGAAGGGCAAACTTTGCTGGGGTAGTATACAAGAAACCCGCAGTATGTAACGAATGCAAGCCAAGGCTTTTCAGCCCAAATTATTAGACAGATGGGGGCACACATTGAATTCAGAAAATTAGTTTGCGTGTGGTTATTATAATACCCATTGACTCACTGTATTATAAACTTTGAATGCAAGAGTAAAAAGTAATAAAGAAAAATGATCTTTTAACTTGGTATTAAAACTTCCCACAGAGGTTTCAGTTCCAGGAGTGTGTTTCAGTTCGACAGTGACGTTCTAGTTCCAGGAGCGTGTTTCAGTTCCAGGAGTGTGTTTCCGTTCCAGGAGTGTGTTTCAGTTCGACAGTGACATTCCAGTTCCAGGAGTGTGTTTCAGTTCGACAGTGATGTTTCAGTTCCAGGAGCGTGTTTCAGTTCGACAGTGACGTTCCAGTTCCAGGAGCGTGTTTCAGTACCAGGAGCGTGTTTCAGTTAGACAGTGCTTTAAGTCCTTTCGAGCATTGGGCTCTGAGTTGTGTGTGATGGATCAATGTAGGGTAGTGTCTCTTAACAGAGAACATCTGTGCAGGTGAAGGAGCTTTAAATGTTTCCTTATGGAAATTACACCTGTGAATAAATTGCAGTCTTGGTAAACTGGTCTTGATTTAATCAGCGAAGAGCATGAAGTGGCAGTGTTCTCAGGCAGCAAAGTGTATATTCATCCAGCAGTATAAACCTTGGAAGCATTTGTGTTTGAAGCGTTGTTGTGTCAAGTACAGAAGAGACCAATCACCTGGGGAATAAGCTTTATTGTAAACATTACTTGAGTTAAGACACTCTGGATTGGTGGTTTGTTTTTTTCCCCAAAGAATTGTACAAGCTTATTGTTAGCATTTGTTAAATAGTCTGCATATACAGTACAGTACTTGTATATTCTTCCAGAACATTAATCTCCCATTTAGTTTATTGAGGTATGTAGTTGCTTTACTTTAATTGTCATACAAAGCTTTTTTTTTTTTTTTTTTTTTTTTTTTTTTTTTTTTTTTTTTTTTTTTTAAGAATGTAATACAGGTTCTAAATGTCTATGATGAAAATCTAATTTTAGCATGTCTAAAAATAGTAAACATTTGGTGTATATTGCTGTATATTGTGCAGACTCAGAACACTACTGTTTTTGACAACACATTTATTTAAATTTCAGGCAGTCACAGGCAGATGTTTTGGAGAGAAGGGCTTTCGCAGTGGTCTAGAAAATGGAATCCTGCTATGCGAGTAAGTGTGACAATTTTCAGTTTTTTATGACCATTTTCAAGTTGTATAATCATTTATTTTCTTAATTCATTATTTATTTGTAGAGTGGATCGTTTATTTGCATTGATTAGGCCTTTTTGCATTACTGTATATGTTGAAAGTGAAGGTAGAAATGAACGAATTATGAAACTGGAAAAAAAATGAAATTTTCTCCCCCATTTGGTCATTTTTTCCACTCACCGTAGGAATTCTCCACAGCTCAGGAGATCACTATGAGTCTTCCGATTTCCACGACCGAGCCTGCTTCCTCTGTTACACCCAGGAAATTGAGCAGACGTTAGTGAGCTACCGCCCCCTGGAGGACAAAGGCCAGCCCTGTAGATGTCTGCTTTTGAACTCACTGGGTGCCTGGCCAGCACGATTGGCTGTAGCGCGACAACCTCCATGTCGTTCAATTTATTCACCTACCTATGTTCATGGTAGTTTTGTTAATTGCAAGCCAATCTGCCTGTTTTTTTTTTCTTCTTTTTTTGCATTCTCCAAACTGGATGACCGAGCAAGAAGGAGCCTGATCAGAGAAGCTACCGAGAGGCCAATAGCAACTTTGCAAGAGCTACAGACTTTTACGGCCTAGACTGGTCAAAGCGTGCATTTGACAACAATATCCCAAGCACTGCATAAATCTGGCCTGTATTTTACTCAAGAAAGCCCACCTTGAATCTTGTTTTGAAGTATGCAAAAAAACTGGCAAAAACTTTGTGGTCTGATGAAACTAAAATGGAACTTTTTGGCCTAAATGCAAAGCGTTATGTTGGGCGCAAACCCAACACAGCGCATCACACAGAGTAAATAAGAGGCCCCAATACGGAGCCCGGGGGAACCCCCGATGAAACCGTCCGAGTCGATAATCTAATGGGGGAATAAAATAATGATGTCTTGATTTAATTAAAAAAAAAAAAAAATAAATGAAATGCATTTGCATGATTTCAGTTGTATTTGAAGGCTTTTGGGAAGAGTAGTCACATTTTCTTTTGCTTTTGAATACTAGTGTTCTCAGTGCATTGTTTATTGTTTTTATCACATTACCAATGTTCTTTTAGGAAAGGGGTTGGTGATTGCACATATTTCCAAACCCGTACAATTTGAATTTTTAAAAACCTTTTAATTTGGTTCCAGACCACAGCGGTTCCACAGTTCCAGCCTTCTATTATGGTGCCAGTATCCATTGTTCATTCTTGTCGGTAACCTTAATATTCCAGTGTTAGTAGCTTTTACTGGAATGTAGGAATACCACAAGTCTGCCACTGTGTTTAGTTGTTGTTAGCAACAGGCCATGCGTTTAGCATACACTGCAGAGAAAATGCTTTGCACGTCCACGCATTGTAATAAACAAAAGGCAGGGAAGGTCCCACACTTCCACAGTAATAAAAAGTGAGGAGGGCGTTCCTGTTCATCTGTTTCCTTATGTATATATCTGATGTGAGACAAAGCAAAAAAACTTGATGAATGTGTTTTCTTTCGCTGGTGGATATCGTCAAGCCATATACATTTTGTTATGTGAACAGTCTAATCTCTCTTCCATTAATTTTCATTGGGATTCCAGGTCCTGTTGTTCTGTGTTAACGGGGCATGGTAGTTTGGATAAATAAACTTCAGTCGTGCCACCACACTGTATACTGACTTCCTGTGAGGCAGGTATGAGCCTCACAATCTAGGAACTAACAAGGAATTGATTTCATCTTGGTGGCAGGATAATTGGCTTAACCCAGTTTAGGTTGTTTGCAAGGTAAGCTGAACTCCTCCATCAGCTGTATTCTAAAATGTATAATTGTGTTTGTTGAAGGTTAATGATTGCTGGAAATCTCTCAAGCAGAGCCTGTTAAAAATGGCGGCGTTTACATGCACAAGTCATGACAGTTTTCCTCACTACCTGTGCTGTACTTTTCCGGAAATGCGTTGCTATGAGAAATTTAATTTTGAACCTAGCCACAGCGCTTCAGCAGAAGCATTTTGATCAGAAAACTGCAGGCTGCAGCAGCTCAACCTGGATTCTGCGCTGCGAGTGACACACACTCATATGTTACTTTTGTTGTAGTATAAAAACTACTTTTGTTTACCTGTTTATACACTAGTTTCTTTTGAAATGTTTATTTTATTATAGTTTTTCATTTTTTTAAGTAGTGCTTTATATGTGGTAAGATAGAAAATAAACCCTTTTATGTTTAATTGTTCATTTAAATACAGCATTTCAGCTGCAGATGTTTGATATGATGTGCTTGAATAAAACTTTTGAGTTGTATCTGATCTAGGTCGGGTCTGGGTCGGCCAGTGTGTCCTCTGTTCAAGGCTCACCAGCGACCCCTGTAGTCTGGCCGGGTGCCTGCGGGCTTTCCTCTTAGCTGCCTGGGAGCTGCGCTGTCCTTCTATGCTGTAGCTCCTGGGCGGCTTCATGGTGAATCTGCAGTGTGTAAAGAAGTGGGCGGCTGACGGCACACGCTCCGGAGGACAGCATGTGTTTGTCTTCGCTGCTCCTGAGTCAGCGCAGGGGTGGTAGCGGTGAACTGAGCCTAAATAATATTTAATAATATAACATTGGGAGAAAAATAACAAAAAAATAATTGGCAATGACTGAATTTAAAAATAAATAAATACATCTTGACTGCTGTAACCTCATCAGCCACAAGCACGATTCCTGCTCCAGTTTATATGGGTTTTTACAGCTATTTTTTATTGTGAGAAAGCGATTCACCCTGCCCTTAGTCGCGCTGCCAAAAGGACGTCATTTTGCTGTCTCACAATGTATTTCCGTGACAGCGCCACGCAATGATTACTGTAAAGTCGATTTTCAAGTGCATGTAAACCAAGCCAATGACTCCTAATTTGGGGAATTAAGCTGTTGTTTGGATCATAGATTAGACAACCCATTCAAAGCTAATTAAAACCTAAACCAGTTTTATTGATGTATCCTATTATCAGCACTTAGCTGCCACCATACATGGCTTTGAAAAACATTTCATTGGGTTCATTGGGGTGGCTTGAGGGGGGAAGGGTGCAAAACTTTTTCATACGGTTACTTTTTGCAATTACATGCCCATTGACGGTTTATTAACATGTAACTTAACTTCAATACATGTGTAATTTGCTTATCTGTTAATTACTTCATTATGCCACTAAAAATATATTTTAGTTTGCTGATACTTGGTGGCTACATGCTGTTGTAAATTATTAAAAGGTACTAAAATCCATGTTCTTAACTTATATTAACATTAGCAACATTAATGCGGCTTCTGTTTTGCTGAAGATCTTTTAGTTCTTGGTTAAATATGTAGATAATTCAAATACATCACCCTATTGATTTCAGGTGTGTGATCACTTCGTGGTGTGTAGGCCACTTTACAGTAAGACTTGTGAGTGGGTACCAATATGAAATAACTACTTTTTTTCTACTTGTTTATATTATTAATAATAATAATAATAAATAATAATACATGCATTGAATACATACATACATATATAAACAGAAAGGGGGACCCAATAATAATGCTACTAGTGAAAATAACATGTACAAACATGGCTTTATAAAGCATTGGTTATTACCACTCATTCAGTGTTTCGCCTTATGTTTATACAGACAATCATGTAAATCTCTGACAAACGTGGGAATCCAGACAGCTGGGGGTGTGACATGTAAAGTGACTCAGATTTCCTTTCAGGAAACCTTTGTTTCCAACCTGTCTCTGCTTATCACAGTAAAACACACAAGAGAGTGTAGTGAACTGGGAACCAACTGCTCCAGAGGCATCTAGTAACTTTAGTGCTTGACATCCCCTCAAACTATCTGCTGTTGGCCCGCATTCTTTTTCCCAGTGGGTTTGCTTTGCCCCAGTAAAGTTTTATTAGCTCTTCTTTATATCCAAAGTGTAAGAAATGGAATGATTACATTGATTGTACTAGATAGGGTCTGTTTTATAGCAAAAGTCTTGTTTAAGTTGATCTTTGTTTAAAACAATTTTGAGCTGCTGTATTTTTGCCAGCATGAAGTTAATAAAGTTGACATGTCTTGTTTTTCCTGCAGGTTGTTGAATTCTATAAAACCCGGGCTTGTGAAGAAGATCAATAGACTCCCAACCCCTATAGCAGGACTGGTGAGTGTCTGACCATTCTTTCAAACTCGGCTTGCAGATTGTAGCATCGGTATTATTTTTTATATAGCACCAAAAAACGTATTTGTGTGATTGGCCACATCAGTCAGATATGAAGAAGTAAACGTGATGGAGCAGTAACAAACACTTTAACAGTGTGTTCATTGGGAATTCAGCTGGCTACCTGATTTCTCATGGGAATTTTTTATTTTCCTGATAGTTGTAAGTAGTCTCAGGTGAATGTTTGTCTGATGCTGAATTTTAGTTAAAGCAGCACTTGTTGTGTTTTAATTGTAGTTGGCGAGTGGAAAAGTGTTTCTTTTTATATGAATAAGTTAATTTTATTATAAGAGACATTTCACACAGTCTGAGCAGCCAGATCTACTCAGCTTTGCAAACCTCGGGCCAAAACTGCATGAGGAGAGATGTCTTATACAAGAGTAGAAACCCTCCACACTGGCTATTAACTTGTACTGTAGCAGTACTGGAATACCACTCTACAGTGCTACTTTTTCTGTTTTGTTTGTAACTGCAAAGACCTCTGCAAATACAGTTTATTAAAATTTAAACAAAGTGCATACTTATTTGTCCCTGATTCCTTTCCCATTCCGTCAAGGACTTTTGAATATCATAAATCATTAGACGCTTTACCGTATTTCTGACAGTTCATGAATCAACCAGTAAAATTGGCCCTCTGTCCTGAAGCAGGTCCCAAACAGCAGTTTTGACAGCTGGTTGCTGCTTCATTGTGATTTCTTAGTAAAGGGGGGGCTCATTCATTTCCAGATTGCAGGGGATTGCTTCATTCTGATTGTCTGCTTCTGCATGGCTAAGAGTCAGCTGCTTGTTTCAGCTGTCTATAAGCCAGTCTGACTTTCGTGAATTTCAAGGACTAACAGCAGAACAAAACAACAAAAAAAGGAATAAAACAGTCTAATGTAGTCCAGCAAATAATACACTGTAATGTATAGGATGCATTAACAGACATTGTTTTTCTCTAATTTCTAGATCATCCACAATAATTGTTTTTGTATTTTAAGCTTTACAAAATATTGGCAGATTATTTTATATTTTTTTGATGTTGCTTCCCTAGAATCTGCTTACAAATTATAATCACTTAACACCCCCCCTCTGTACAGGTGTATTGCATATTGGCTCAAACACTGGTGCAAATTGAGTATATATTTTTTTGCCTTTTAAAAGATTTAGTACATTCGCCCCAATATACTGAATTATAGCGGGCCAGTCAGAAACTAATGAAGTGATCATGCTTAAAGCTATGGCAGCACCCAAGCCTCCCCCCACCCCCCACTCCAGGTACTAAGCAGTTAAGTACGCCCTGTAATTTTACGTGACGAGGTGTTGACATTTCTGTCACATCAGCCTAATGAATTCACCTTGTGTATTCTTTGAGGGTGTTTGCAGAGTCTGCATTCTAACCACGTGACATCAGTTCCTTGTGCTAAATGCCCCAGGGGCTATTCCATATCTCACCTCACCGTTCAGGCATACAAGTATATAATACTAGGAAATGGCGGACACAAGGACTTGGCTTTTACCATAAATCCGCTCTTGTGACTGGTAAGATTTGGTGGTATTGAGAAATAAATCTGATGACTGTATATGAAATAGTATATAAAGGTCTTGGCTAACTATATATGCCTTTTATTGCAGAGTGGTAAATATCTTCGAACTGAAAATTTACAGTGACATCTTACCAAAGCTGTTGTATTGACCAGCCTGAGATAAATAGAGTAAAAGTTCACTTGTGGACAGGCTTCTTATAAAATGTTTTTGTAGGAAGTTTGGTTTGGCAGGAAATCTGTAAAAACACACTGGAAACTGAGCCTGTTTCATGGATACTTGCTGCAGATTTCTCCTAAGAGTTGTGCTTGTCATTTTAATACCTACCCCAGCATGTTCTTTAACTTGGTGCTTGTTTCTTTGCAGAGTTTTATTTATTTCCTACAGTAGTCAATGAAGTGTTTTAATAGTTTGCCTTCAAAAAGAGTTTTAGTTTACTTCCTGGTAATCTCTCATTAAAACCTTAAATAGCTGTGTTTTGTTACTCAACAGAACAGGGGGTAATGAAGAAGACAGTGTTCAATGAGTTCATTTAAATGTATGGTTGTCTCAGTGCCCTGCAGAGAAACCCTGTTCACATTTGAAATAGATTTATCATTTATATTAAAAAAAAAAAAGAGAGAATTTCAAAAAGGTGGCGTGCCGTTGTCTGCAGTGTCTGACACACTTGCCATTTTCACACTTGTTGTAACAGTCAGCTGAATATTAGACAGTCTGCCTTCAGCGATGGAGTATGTTGTGTCCGAGTCGGAAACAAAAGCAGCCCTGTTCTGCATTTCCAAATTCTCTCCTACTGTGGAAACAATGTGAAACACATGGGTCGAGGACAGTATAAAAATAAATAGCATCAAAGTTACTTTGCAACGTGCGTAGAGCTGTATTAAGGGCAGCAGCTCAATTTTCAGCCTACTTGAACTGGAAATGCTCTTGCACTTTGCTGGCCCTGTGTTGTAACAAGGGTCATTCTTGTTGTGTTTTACTAGGTTATCAGAGTCTAAATGTCCAATGCAAACCAGATATAACAATAAATGACCATTATCAAAATAAATGATCTACAGTGTACACATGCAAGAACTGCAGCCATTTTAAATAATCATCCCATCATCAACATTGCACTTTACTTCTGAACTGGAAATTCTGAAAACCTTTAACCTAGATATCTTCGGGAAACCCTCACACTTGGATCTATCATTAAAATTAAGATGATGAAAAGAGGTCTTCAAAGCATCTTGATTCTGCTGTGATTCCTTGAATCATGTTGTTTGGTTCCTCCTTATTAAAGGAGCTGTGCCCTTATCAACATATATAGAACAAACCCAATTAATTCAAATTGGATGAAGATCTTTTTTGCTTACATTTCTTTATGCACAATTAAGATGTGTGCCAAATTCATTATGTAAAAGTACGTCATGGGGTCCATTAAATACACTAACTTGGCCTGAATATTCACCCATGTTGAAAGGTTGTAACTGCTTTGAATTTTTTTACATATTTATCCCCATTTTTTAACCTCTTTAAAAAAATGTTGCCTCACTACTGCAACCCACAACCTCCATTCACAGTGTCAAAACACACAATCTGTTGTACCTAACCAACAAATATTAAGATACAGACCCACGAGGCAAGGGCCCAGTCTGGTACTTGATCAGTAGGGGTTGCTGAAGCTTGTGAGCTTGTGCCCCACCATGCTCCTCTCTAACCCAGGGTAGTGCAAAGACCAGTGCAGAGCTCCCTGTGGGTGGCACCAAGGGACCAAAGGGTTTCGTGTCATGCTCCCACAGGTGGTGCTTTTACTAGGTGAGGCAGTAGGGATCTACTAAGGAGCAAAGCAATATGGGAACAAAGCTGGAAGCTGCTGTCTATATGCAGCTTGAGCCCTGTGTGTTTATTATTATGCTACTGTTTTATGAATTCAACCCCAGACAGTGCCTTTTTTGTTTTTAATGTTATTGCTGCTGCTTCTTTAACTACAATACTATGGGGCTAAGGAAAGTTGTACTTTTTTGTATTTGAATAGCACTGCATTAAATTAAAAGGAATACTCTGAAAGCAAGATAACTTTTTAGTACAGAGAGTTCTTTGCCATGTTTATCACACACTGCAAGACCTTGAGATTTTTTTATTTATTTTTTTATTTAAGTATTGTTTTTGGCAATAGAAAACGTTATGTTTCTTCTCTGAAAAGGAAAGGAATTTTTTTGTTTTGGTTTGGAAGGTCAGCGACTGAGCAGGAATGAAAATTTGTATATTTTTTCTGGCAGTATTGTTTTGCTCCTGGAATGAGCCCCTTGCAATGCTGCTGCAGCTACTGGCAGCCTGAGCCCTGTTTTGCTGTCGCTCGTGGGAGTGGTGGATGCTGGGATCATTCTGCACTACTGAACAATGACAGCAGTAGCTCCATATCATTTTGAGTCTGCCACGGACAGAAAATGTAACACCATTACCAATGCCTCGGTCGATAAAGACACCCTCTCTCTGTATTTTGTATCTTTATAGTTTGTATACGATGGGCACGCACAAGTGCTACCAAAAAAAAAAATAATAAAAAAAACGTGAAGGAATACATTCTAAACATTCAGGAATATATTGTAATGAGTTGGTAGAATATCCATGCATAATAATGTGTTTGACTGCAGTCTGATGCTCATCTGTATTATGTTTATCTATTTATCTTTATGCTGTAGTGGTCTACTGTTGGTCAGCTGTAAGCTTAAGCATAGCGATTTTATACTTCTGGTTTTAATCATACAGCTGCACTACAGTTTATGAGAGTACAGTGATACACAAGGGAGTACTGTAGTTGCTGCCCCAGCCAGAGCAGAGAGACAGGGCTACATTTTATTGTGTGCATTACTCTACACAGTCAAATGTAGCCCTGTCGCTCTATTATAAAGTTCAGTAGCTTGATATTGATATATTCTTGTTTAACAATAAAAAAAGGTAGGTAAGAAAAGGAGTTTTCTCTTAATGGTGTTGCTGTTAAACCTGACCTCAGTGTATCGGTACTTTTAATATTTCATTTTGTCTGGAGTCAGAACGTGTCCAGGGGAAGTGACTTTACAATAGACTGCATTTTAGCTGGTCTCAGGAGACTTGTGACAGTGGATTTAAACAATGATGTGTAAACAGACTGCACTATAGAACTAATAACCCTAGATTGTCTGATAACCAAAAACGGTTTTCATGCTTTTAGTATTAAAATAAAAAAATGTCAGTAACTTCCCATCTGAACTTGAAACCAGTTTTGGAAAATGTGCTTTTCATCCAGAACGATGGGTCAGAGGATATGGTAGCTCAGGTTGCTCTGCGTATTTTGCAGTTACGATCTGAAAATAATACTGGGTGATTATTAATCCTTTTTCCCCATTGTCTCCCTTCAGGACAATATCACCTTATTCCTGAGAGGCTGTGAAGAGCTTGGCTTGAAAGACACACAACTTTTTGACCCCAGTGATCTTCAGGACACCTCCATCAGGGCTAACATCAAGTAAGCACATGCCATTCATATTTACTAATAGTTTAAGAAGACATTGGATGTACCAGTAACTGTTTATTCAGACTGTGTTAGTTTGTATATATTAAATCAGTTATTTCATCCCCATGACAACAGAATGCAGTCGCATCTGAGAGGAGCTTTCTTACTGTTCGGTTTCCACTACAGACCTGTCATTTTTATATTTTGGCTAATCCAATTAAAAAGGTTTTAAAACTCCCTTTGTTGTTCTAGTAAAACCAGTGTCAAACAGTACTCTGAATGAAGCACTCATTTACTCTTAAAGCCAGAAGTGAAGGGCAGTCTTATTGAATAAACAGCAAGACATGCCCTCTGTAGACTGGTTAATTTAGTAAGCTAGCTGTAGCTTTTTCACAATGTGAAGTTTATCCTCACGTAAGATTATGTGGATGTGAAACTGCATGGTATTTTTAAGCTGTTCCGAGGGCTTACAAGACCGTTCATTAATGACCGCAGGGGCCTACTACCAGTATGTCAGAACTTCTTGTTAATTGTAACTGAGGGACATGCAACTTTTTTATAATATGTTTAAAACAAAAGCCTAAAAAGTTCATAGTTATTTAGAATGACATTCTAAGATGTGTTTAGTCACTGCCCCAGTCTTCCTCAAAGCAAGGCTGAGGTAGCAACAGTAACACATTTTAATAGAGATTACAGTTCTTAGTTGGCTCCTGAAGTGATTGGTGTGTACTTCCTTTCGGGTATGAAGACTAAATAAAACGCTTTGTAAAGTTCCCAGGGGAATTTGGGCTGCTGTTTTGAGTCAGCTTCAGATGTAGATGAGGTCATGTACAGCGGCCAAAGGTTTTGCATCACCTAGATTTTCAGGATTGAGACATAAAAAATAAAACCTTATATGAACATAATTTTAAATATTTTATTTAACGTCATGTAATCAAAGACACTACAAAATGATATTGGAAGCCATAATAACAGTACAGTGTGTCTGCTTTTTCATTAAGTATATGGAAAGGTATGAACGTTATTCAGCAGGTTTCATTTGACTTTATGAAGCAAAATTTGTACACTGTATATGGTGATGCAAAACTTTGGCCATAGCTGTAGGAGATTTACATTGAAACACTGGGCAGGAGGTGATACTGACATACAGTACGGTTCAGGTTAATATCGGCATAGCTGATTTGCTTTATCTTGCCTGAAAGCCCTATGCTAGCAGGAACTTGTGGTCCAGTTTGCATTTGTTCTTAATGTTACTGATAGTTTAATATTGAACCTGTGAACACTGTTTTGGACTCACCTGTGTATTCCAAGCAGGTTCTCATCGCCATCATTATTTAGAGATTAAGCCACACCAAAGGATGAAAGGAACACAGTCCAGAAGTATGCATTGCAGATGTGTGTTCTCAAAAATGTTATTTATGTCCAAGACATGAGGCAAGACACAGCTCATAAGAAAAATGTGATATCATATTTGTGGTCCTAATGTTATAAGAGTGTGGGGTTCTGTGATGTGATGTGATGAGATTAGATGAGATGAGAATGAAAACAAACGGCAGAAGTGTTTATTTTCTTGACAGCATTTATTGACACAGATTAAAAGCCTAGTCAGAAAGCAGAAACGTCTGTTCCACATTCCAACTGGTTTCAGTAAATGATTGGCACGTTCAGTTTCTTTTTTTATCTTGATTTACGGGTTAATACAACAAAACTGTCACTGGAACAGCTGTTAAGATCAGTATGGGGAATAATGCAGTGAAGGGAAACATTCGAATGGTCTGTTACACCCATGTGCCCTTGTCCCTCCCATAGTTAACAGCACATCTTTTATTCTTTTAAGCACATAACTCTTAGAGCAATTTGGTATGGATAGTATGGATTTACCTGATATTACTTTCTGTTTTTAGTTATTCAATCCTGGTATTTGTTTTGTATTCAAGATAAGGCTAATGTTTAAACTACCCCTGTGCTTCCGTTGATTTGTTCCTGTCCACTGCAACACTCTGCCCCTAGTGGATGTAGGAAATACTACATTTACTCTGGTGTTCTTTCCTACTCTTGGTTCAAATGTGTAATTTCTTAAATCTACAAGGAACAGCCCATCAAGGATACAAATCACATATTGGTGGTAGCATCCTTAAATTTGTTAGGACTGGGGTAGCTGTTCAAAGTGGTCAGCTGAATTTATAATTTATTTCTTTTTTCTGCTGTAATGTGGTTCTTTTTTATTTTGTATGAAATTACTGTTATTGTTTTGGTATGTAGCTGTTTGGAAATGTTTTAAACCCTCTGTTTTGTTTTAGACATGCCCATAACATCTGCTGTTTTATGAGCCCCCTATTACTCTGCTGGGTTGAAACTCATTTGTATTGCAATATTTGTCCCCTGAAGGGAGGAGGAAGATAGAAAAACAACACTGGTTGATATTGTTTTGTATTTAATGTTTAATATGTTGCAGTAATCCTATGTAGTACCTGGAGGAAATGACATTGAGAGCAGAAAGGATCTGAAATAACAAAATCAGATCATTTGACCGTGTGTCTTTAAACATGCAGGATTAAATACAAGCTTGTGGGGTTTTTTTTAAAAATGTGAATCTACTTTCCATCTTTCCATAATTAACAAACACAAAAAAAAAAAAAAACAGATAAACAAGCTTGTGAGTGCTACACATTTCTTTGTCACCAATACTGCCTGACACTTTCTATTTTTAAGTCAAAAAACTAATTATGGACTGGCAGAATGTTTCAATGGATATGATATATATTTTTTTTTAACGGGAGGTTTTTAAGACTATAATACTAAGCAGTAGTGGCCTGTTCCTTCGCTTGATGCAGACACACAGCATCAGCCTCATAACCAAGAACTGTGTTTCTTACTCCTTCCCAGGGGGTCTGACTGCTGTCGAAAATTGAAAAATGTAAGTAATCATTTTTTTCATTACTGTCTTTTTGTTTTTTGTAAGACAACTCTAGAAACTTCAGCATGGAAATAGGTCGGGATCAGCCAGTGGCCTAAAAAAACATTGTGGGTCTACCTTAAGTGATCTGCTGAGCTGCGGCACAAAGATCAATGAGGCAATGACAGGAAGGCACACGGAAAGCAAACACTCAGGACACCAATATGAGATGTTAGCCATGGAACACAAGAGGAAAAATGAATCCTCCATTGTCTTGTATGTCAAGCCACAGAAAAAATACTATTTAAAAAGAACTGCCTTGATTACAATAGGCCAGATATGTTGAAACTGGTACTGAACTCTTCATATTTGTGCTCTTTGGCGGCCCCATCCTGTACAATTGCACATGAATTTGATAACTGACCCTTTTTAATAAATTGCCAATCCCAAATTAAAACATATTTCCTAAGGAAAAAAAAAAAAAAAAACTAAACATTACAGAGCGCTTAACTGCTGTTTTTTGTACAATGTATATATACTGGTTTTTGTGATGCTTGGGTTTTCTACTCTGCTGCAATGCAAGCTGCCATTTCAGAGTTCAAACTTGACTGTGAAGCTGTGTTGGACTGTGTTAACTCTACAGAAAAGTATTAAGAGTTGTTGAAGTAGCATTTCCCTATGTGATTTTTGTTGATGAATGTGCAAAAAATAAACATTCATATATTTTTATAGAATAAAAGTAATTGTTATGGCCCCGTCACAGATGACTGGGTGGGTGACGTCAGCAGACCAGGAAATACACAGTCTCAATGTGCAGGGTGAGATGCAAATGATCTCGTTCTTTATTTAATAAATCAAAGAAACCGAGCACAAACCAAGTGGCATGGTGGCCAAAATAAACAAACACAATAATCCAACAAATACCGGCTGGTCTAAATCCTTCACAAGTAGCAGTTGTTTTTGTGCAGTTTTTTGTTTTTTTCCACTGTCTGTCTTGTTCTTTCTCCTCCATTTCCTACTTCCCAAGGTTCTCAGCTGCTTCTCTTTTTATACAGGTGGCCATCCTCAAATTGGCAAACAACCAATTTGAAGATGGCCACATTCTGCACGTGTTATTTTTGGCAGGGAAGATAATTTCCCAGTGTGAATCTGAACCCTTTGTTGTGCAGTTGCAAACAATGAATCTCAAAACAGCTTGTCGCCCGAGACAAGCCTGACTTCTAAAGTTTTCCCATGTGGAATGCATTTTTGAAAGTTTACCTGGTTCAGCACTAAGCTTCAGTAATGGTAATAACCACATTGGCTGCCATACAATTGTAGTTAACAGGCCTTTGAATTGAGCTATGGTGGTTAGAATATTAATTTCATTATAACACTTAATTCCATCCAGGAGCTGTTCACAGGTCTTGCTTACAGTAGCATAAACTTGCAATAATTCTGTCTGGAACCAGGTTTTATGACTGTATTCTATGCCCATTTCACACAGGCTTCAAATAATCCTTATTCCCTGAACTTGTTCTCTTTAGGTGTTGATCACTATATACTGGCTGGGAAAAGCTACCAATAGCTGTGCCTCGTATAGTGGGCCGACGCTGAACCTGAAGGAGTTTGAGGGACTGCTGTTGCAGATGCGCAAGGTATTCCTGTTTGTGATTTCACTCGGTGTTTTTACACAGTGCATGCCCCCAGTGGCCAGTCTGTTTGGCAGCCAATTCAAACCATAAGAAAAATAAATACAGTATGTTGGAATTAAGACTTTGACTGCTGTACTGAAGTACGTTTTGGAATGTGCTTTAAAAGCACAGTAAACATAGGGAAATTGAAGTCTTGAAGTCTTTACACCAAAACACATTTTGCACCATTTTTATGTGTGAAGGGAAACTGCTAATGCTACATAACCTAGTAAAAAAATAAAACAAAAATGCCTTGCACACACTTTTAGTCCTTGAGTTTCATTTTACTTTCACAGAAAGTGGCATATTGCTGTATTGATAAGGTTGGAGATTTTGTGGAGATTTGATATACTTCATGTAAAAGTCATTACAAACTACTTAAATCATGATATAATTGAACTGCTTGTTTATTCTCTTTTGTTGTTGTTATTGTAAAGTTGAAGTTAAAAGATACCTTATTCTTTTATCAGTTTATAAATAATATTATGCTCACAATAAAATATGCCGGGATGCAAAGCTACATTAACCTTAAGACTACAGCTTGCAGTCAGTGTCACCAGGAAAAGGGTAGCTGGATTTAGCTGCAGACATGTCCTACTTCCCTAGAAGAGAAATGAAAGCATCTAAAATAAGAAAAGCAAGAGAGATGCCACTGAGAGTCATTAATACAACCTTAAATACTAGGAGTTGTGAATAGACTCTTGGCTGTATTGAAAACCCTGCCACATGTTTGTGCAGAGAGGGGCACTTTTCATTATTCTTTTTAGCTCTGGAAGCAGAACAGGAATGAAAAAAGCCCTTTTCTAGCATTAGACCTGAGAACGGGTTATCATTAGAGGTAAGCATGGCTAGAATCTCTGAAGCTGGGTACTCCACCCTGAAGCATACCTGGATATCGTTTCGGGTAATATGAAGCTCACGCTTGCAATCCCAGAATTGTGTGTCTACATGTCACACTGGACCATTGTCTGGAGAATATACTTGACCAGGTGTGTTGAATCTTGCTAAGGACCTTCTTAGACCTTTGTAGAATCTGATGATATGTGGAGACCACCTGTCTCGGTGTGTCACTGTTTGCTAATTTTCATTCTGGGGAAACTCTCTTCCAATTCGGATTAAACTTCATTAGTAATTCTTTAGCACAAGTCATTAACAGTACCAGAATCTCTTGATATATTAAGGCACCCTCTCTGTCTATCTGTATTTGGAGTGCTTTTTCAATTGGGAAGAAATTTGGTTTGGACATTTAGTTATTGCAAGTATAAGAATGTGCAAACTGTGGGTGCAGGTCATTATAATATATTGTTTGTGTTTGTGATGGCTCTTTTAACTTCTTATTTAACGATTGTTGATTGTGTCAAATTCACCAACAATTAGAACTTGTGTAATTTAAACTCTGCAATGCAAAATACGCTATATTACACTGTTCAAGTAACAACAAGCAAATGAATGAAGCACTCAATGAATTGTGTCTCGTATCTCCGAGTTTAGTTTACCAGGTACCTCTGGAAATAAGGAAGCAGTATTCTTATAAGAAAAAAAAAAAATATATAATATGAAATGCACAACCTTTCAACAAAATCTCTAAATTCTGTTTATGTGTAAATAGCACTATGTAACACAATTTTTGTTCTTGGGTAGTAAGTGTTATTTCCTAATTGCTTATGCCTCAAAAGTATAGAAAATGGCTATTATTCCCCACAAACTTTGCTTTTGTGACCAGGACAGGTAAATTTCAAAATATCACTATTTCCAATGAGAAAACGGGCACTTTTATGTCTTTTCGTTCACATAAAGTCAGAAAACAACAACATATGAATCCAAATTAACATGTATTTATACTAAAGTAATACAAAAATGACTACAAAAGATTTAGAAGTGAGTAGTTTTTCGAGATTTACGATTATACTGTAAATCAGTATATAATAGCCATTTTCTATACTTTTGAGGCATAAGCAATTAGGAAACAACACTTACTACCCAGGAACAAAAAAAAGTAAAAAATTCGTTACACGGTGTAGTCATGTAGTACAGGTTTTAGTAATACTGGAGCTGCTTATTAGTACTGTATATCCTTTTCATGACACCGAAATTACACTGCATTCTATACACTTTAAGACCGTATCAAACTGCATTAAAAGCATAAGGTACTTGTTATTCATAAACCTGTCCACGATTTGTTTGCTTTTAGATATATACAGTACACAAGATTTGTTTGGAACAATTGCAGTTATTTTTATTTATTTATTTATTTATTTGTCTGCTCGTACAATTGTAACCAGTGTTAACGTGTATACTTATACAAGGGATGTATTTAGCAGTGTGGCTAGGCTGAATTCCACTGACCTTTCCTGAGCTAGGGTTTCAGTGTTTTAGTATGGACTTGCACTAGAAAGAATTCCCAATCACAGAGTTGTCAAAGAGCCATTGTTCTCTGTGCTCTGACCATGTGGGTCAGCTACAAGTGCCTTCGTATCCTCCAGGGCCAAGAGCTGGCGAGGAGACTGGACTGGGCTGAGTTTCCTCTGAGGATCATGAAGCATTCTCGCATATTTATTCATTGCTGATTGCCTCGCAGAAGAGATTCTTCTTTCATAGCAGGAATTTCTGAGGAACGTGGAGGCTGATGGACACACTGCCTCATTATATCCCAGTAGACCCAGGGCATTGACTCCTGTATTGGGGTAGGAGCTGCTACTCAGGGAGACTGACTGGGATCCGTGTGGAATTGTTTCATCCAAAAAACAAAATGAATTACCTATAAACTGAATACTTTGAGCTGAATTGTTGCTTTTCAGTCGGCTCAGCCTGCATACAGATGACATCGTGATTCGTGAACAGGTAGCTGGTGATGCATCTTTCCTGGAATTTGTTACTAGAATAATGTGTATTTGTACAGCTTGTTGGATGGATTTATTTGGTCAGTGCTGTTTATCAAGAGTTTAAATCCACTCTCTCCCTTTGGATATACAGTATTGCTGGTTTTGTTTAATTGTTTTGTCACTATTGGATTTGTTTTAAATTATTTGAATACGAAATTCACTGGTACTATGATTTATTATATTTACTGGATACTGGAGCATATTTCTGGTGTAATGTATTTATTTTATCCTGGGTACTCTCGTCAAGAATGATCTGTGACGCAGTGGCATTGTATTCGCTTCCAGAGGCACCTGATACAGTGTTAAATATCAATGTGGAAGTATAAAAATCTCTGCTTTGCATTGTTTGTAATTTTTTGGTTTTTGTTTCAACACGGGTAGGAGGCTGAAGACATGGAGAGCCCCAAACGCAGCATTCGTGACAGCGGCTACATAGACTGCTGGGACTCTGAACGAAGCGACTCGCTCTCGCCACCTCGGCACGGCAGAGACGACTCCTTCGACAGCCTGGATTCGTTGGGATCACGCTCGCAGCAAACTCCCTCCCCCGATGTGGTGATCCGGGGCAGCAGCGATGGTGAGTAACTGCAGGGTTCACATCACAGTACTGCACTGCTCACCTGGTCTGTGCTGCATTGCTGCACTTTTAAAAACTGTCTGCACATAGCTTCGTGCAGTGCCAGGGCTTCCCCAAAGGCACGTGAAAACCGCTCTACAGCTAACTGAATTTGAAAAACAGGAATTTCATTTGTTATTAGGTGTTTGTTGCATTGTTGTTGTAGTTTTATTAATGTGTTTTTGGTAATTTTTGGCTTGTCACTTACTGTATGTACGCTTGAATTGAAGTTCAGGTTTGTGTCGGGTTTTTTTTTTTTGACATATGCATCAGATTAGCATTTCACACAAAACAATGTTGTTGCATTTCTTCAAGAATTTTATCAGAACAATATATACATTGTGATTCCCATACATGAATATAAAGACCTTTTATACAAAAACAAGACGATTGACACTAGTATGGAGGGAATGTGAATACACTAGTTAAAACTGTCAGATTTCTGTGTGACTTTCTGTGTGGTGACTTAATTATTTCCTTAGTACATATTTCCTTCCCATTTTTTTTCTTACACAATAAGGACTGTGTGTTATGCAGTATATTGTAGCTATGTAGAAGTTAGCTAACATTAATATTGTTTTTAATATGGCATTTTCTTTAAGTTAATGAATTAATTAATTGCAAGGCTGTTGTCATGAAAGAGTGTCCAGTGTGTTAGCATTTTACCTCCCAAGGTTTATTGACTCCGATTTTTTTAACCAGTGTGCAGCAAAAAAGCTTTGTTTATCTGCCAATCTAAGTGTTCAGATGACATTTCATATCTAAACACACAGCTAAACTGTGAAACACTTTACAGAGCTTTCAGTGGTACTAGTGTCTGACATTGAAAACCCCATTGGTAGACTCACTCTTTTCTCTTTTGATGTGTCAGGAACAGTATGTTTGATATGCCAGGATTTTTTGACGCATCAATAACCTTTTATTTTTGTGTGGTACTTCAGTAGAGGTAAACCCTTGGCTGATAGCATGATAAGGAATTTGTTTATGTCTTTCACTGTGCTCCAAAATAACAATTGATTCAGTGATGAGAACATGCTTTGAGTACTACGAGTTTAGATATATTATTTGTCTACCATTCTATTACTTATACCTAGAACTATATGGTTTATACAAAACACTAGATACAGATAAATAGAAATATCAAATTTTATTTTTTACTGGTGGACTTTAATTGTCTGATTTAAAATAAATAAATAAAAATCCAAGGTTTCAATCCATTAACCAATTAATGTTTTAAAAAATGAAGAAACCTGATTACAAAATATATAGAGCAGTTTGTGCCTTATTAAGCATTTCGGTGTGGAGTCAAATGTCAGAAAGCAGTTAAGTCATTGGGTTTTTTTGAACCTTACTGGACTGATTCGAATTTGAAGCGACAGCCCAAAATGAAAACCAACCCAGTGCACCAGCCCTTGTCAGAACACACTGCTTTCATTATGAGAGTCTCCTGAAACGCTGCCTCTGAAGCATGGCTACTTTACCTTGAACATGTATGCACATAATGCATAACAACCAGCACTCACTTAGCAGGCATCTAGCAGGTACAGTATGGTAAGATGCGTGACAGTCTTTTTAGACTTTCTTTGATCAAAAGTCAGGTACAGAAGCACTTGTGTTCAATTGTGCCTTATTGGATTACTGATCTTAGTGAAAATTTCAAATAGTTTAAGGTTTTGAACAATCTTGGTTATGATAAGACCATATCAAATAGTTTAAGGTTTTGAAAGTCTTGGTTATAAGACCATATCAAATAGTTTAAGGTTTTGAACAGTCTTGGTTATGATAAGGTCATATCCATATCGTTAAAGGTTTTGGACAGTCTTTGTTTATAATAAGACCGTATGTTCAGGTTTGATGAGACCTTTGGCTGATCTCTAAAAAATAGATGCGTTCACAGCCAGCCTTGCCTTTTTAAAATCTTGTAGCAAATGTGTACAATATTTTCAGGGAAGATCATAAACAACAATGCTGCATTTAAAATAAAGGGTTATTTTGTTGTCTTGTGTAGGTTTACACAAATAATATTTTACTTGCCATTGACAACAAAGGGTTTAAAATGAGGTTAGGAGATATTATAAATAGTAGTGCTAATTTACAATGCAATAGCGTTCTCTACAGAACTCTCAATTGTAATCTCAATGTAGTTGAATTTAAAAACATTTGAGGTATCCAGAAACCTGCTGGGTATTTTGACAGCTATGCATCTGTAATCAGTTTTCTTTTTATATAACAGAAGGTTTTTGTTTTTTACATGCTTTAAGTGAGGCTGTTGTTTATAGAGAAAAACTGGAGAATGCAGACATTGCTGTAATAACATCCGGCAGTTCACTTTCACTTCGACAGGGGAAAAAAACTGCACTAAAGCAACAATAAACTTGAAAAGCTTGAAAGGTTTTGCATACCCCAGGAATAGAATAAGCTAAATCTTTTTTAAACAGCTTTTAAATTCCTTATCTCTTGTCTGAGTTCTTTGTTTTTGCATGCTTAACAACGTGTCTAATCTGGAGGATGTGACCCAGAGTCAAGTACAGTCTCAGACACAACCACAAAGAAAGTGATTTCTAATTGTTGTAAATAAAGTAGAGATTCAGATTAATAATAGAACAGCACATAATTACATAACATTCAAAAACTAATTTCATACTACTATTGACAAAAGTGTTTGGGCACCCTTTCATTAGTATTTTGTGTGCCCACCCTTTACTTCCTTTACAGCTTGCAGTCTTTTTTAATATTTTGAAGCCGGTTCCTGGCATCTTTACTGAGATATTTTTGCCTGTTCTTCAACACATACAGCTTTGAGTTCTACAATCGACTTTGGTTTCCTTTTTGCAACAGCAGCCTTCAAGTCAGTCCACAACAGCTCAATGGGATTCAAGTCTGGGAACTGAGATAGCCATACATAACTGTAGTCTTCCTTTTTTTCAGAAATTCCTTTGTAGACTTTGTGGAATTCTTAGGGTCATTATCCAGTTGTAATGCAAACTTCCATTCAATAAGCCTTCTAGCACTGGGTAACAAATGAGAGTGCAAATTTTGCAGTAATACAAAGGTCGCCATTCCATGAGGAACAAAAACAAGCCGATAGCATCACACACAACCTCCACCATGTTTAACACTGGACATGATTAACTTTTCTTTAAATGTTTCTCCTGTCTTCCCCCCCAAAATATTATTGCTTTCTTGGTGAAAACAGGTTATATTTTGGATTCATCTCACCATTGAATTTGGTTGAAGAAATCATCAGGCTTCTTTTTAAGTATTCAATGGAAAACTCCAATCTCTTTCTTTTTGTATATTTGTTTACATCTTGGTTTTCAACCATGGACATTCATCTTGTTAAGGTATTGTTGAATTGTTTGCTTGTGAATTTCTTGACCATCTCTCAATTCTTGTGTCAAATCTTGTGCAATAATTTTGCCGGGCTGCTCGAACGATTCTTCTTCCAGATTTTGCAGAAATCTTTCTTGGACTTCCACACTGGAGCTAGTTGCAGTTGTTCCTGTTCTCCTGTGTTTGTCAGCAATAGCCCACTCAGTGCTTTTCGGTAAACAGTCTTTCTGCTATTTTTCTGGTAGTTTCTCCTTTGTCATTTTATAGTTGTATCACTGTCATTTTGGGATCATGTGATGTACTTTTTAATTGTAGCCATTTTTGTTAGTTTTTTTCATTACAAATTTCCAATTTATTAATCAGCACTTGATGATTATGTATTTGTTTATGTTATTATCATCAGATGTTGATTTTCAATCATTATAATTGTCAATAACAACGAATGGGTTTCACACAAAATATGTTGTGCACAAATATTTTGTCAAAGTATGAAATTAGTTTTTGCATGTTATGTTTAATTTTGTGCGTGTTATGTAATAATCTGTTGTTTTATTATAAGCAGAAGCTCTACTTTAATTTATGTCTTTCAGTAGAACAATTAGAAGTTATAAAAATCACTGGTTTTTCTCTTTTTTTTTTTTTAACTGCCAAATACTTTGGCTGCAACTGTGTATGTACTTCAACGATTAAAATAATAAATATATTGTATACATGGCAAAAAAACAACAGTTTCTTGTTACTGTTTAATGGAGCCTTTAGTGTTTAAATATTCTGGAATGTAACAAAACAACATACCACAATGCCTAAGAACATTTTTACTTCATGTTTAAACCATGGTTGCTTTAACAATAACAAAGAACAGTAATAAAGACAGTTCCTTCAATGTTAAGTGGTGTATTAAATAATACACTTGAACTAGCTAAGGCTTATGATGACTATGAAAAACTTATTTAAAAAATAAAAAGGTTTGTGCACTTTTAAAGATTCCATATTCAAGAAACTTAGCATGACTTTTGTCAGTGAGGTAGTATTTGTTAAACACATAAAAATAAGTTTTGTTTGACGGTAAGAGCTGATAATTCCCAATAAGATGGGCCCTTGGCTGACCCGTGTTCTGACAAGGCTTTCCAGCACACACTACTTAACTGGTACAATAGTTGGGTTCACTTCAGACAATGTGTGATACCACTGGGCAGGTGAGGTCAGGTCTAAAACCACAACAACCACGGTTGTTTTCAGTTATCATAGCATGGTGTGTGAATTGGAAAGGCTAATTATAATAGTCGTAATATTAACACATCTGGTGTGAGACAAGTTATTTACTGTGACTTTTCCAAGTATACAGATATTTATAACTGTCATAACCATTTCAGCTTTTCACTTGTCATTAATGTTTTCACTGGAAGGCTGATTTTAAAACATGATTATATTATATATATATATATATATATATATATATATATATATATATATATATATATATATATATATATATATATATATATATACACACACACACACATACATACATACAGTGCCTTGCAAAAGTATTTAGACCCCTGACCAATTCTCTAATATTACTGAATTACAAATGGTACATTGGAATTTCGTTCTGTTTAATATTTTATTTTTAAACACTGAAACTCAGAATCAATTATTGTAAGGTGACATTGGTTTTACGTTGGGAAATATTTTTAAGAAAAATAAAAAACTGAAATATCTTGCTTGCATAAGTATTCAACCCCTGTGCTGTGGAAGCTCCCAGTTTGCACCGATGAAAGAAATTGCCCTAACGAGGACACAATTATTTCAGTTTTTTATTTTTCTTAAAAATATTTCCCAACATAAAACCAATGTCACCTTACAATAATTGATTTCGAGTAAGTGTTTTAAAAAAAAATATCGAACGAAATTTCAATGTACCATTTGTAATTCAGTAATATGAGAGCCAGGGTGTCCTCGGCTCACCGCACACCAGCAACCTCTGTGGTCTGGCCGGGAACCTGCAGGCTTGCCTGTAAGCTGCCCAGAGCTGCGTTGACCTCAGCACTGTAGCTCTGAGGTGGCAGCATGGCGAGCCTGCAGTGTGTAAAGGACAGCGTGTGTTCATCTTCGCCTCTCCTGAGTCAGTGCAGAGATGGTAGCAGTGAGCTGAGCATAAAAATAATTGGACATTCTAAATTAGGAGAAAAAATAAAAATAATTGGCGACCTACTAAATAAAAAATAAAAAAAAGAAAGGATGCGATGTATAACAGTTTTACCGAAAGCTTATGAGTGTTTTATTGTTTTCCATAGCCTGCTACACCCAGTTGTTTTTTTTATTAAGCTTTATCACTCCACACTCATAAAATCAGCCATCAGGGAGTGTTTTTAAACTCCCAACACATCATTTTATTAACTGGAAATTTGAACACAAATTCATATACAATTTTGCGCAGTGAAAATCTTTTACAAATTTTAAATACAACAAATGTTTTTTATGTTTAATTTTAGTTTAATAATGTAATGGAATGCTGTCTTTTTATTTCTCATTTGTGTGGCATAACTTAGCATGTGTTGATTCAAGTTATTTCTCATAGAAAACGCTCTCAATAACAGCACAATATACAGGATCAGCTACATTAGCAATGCATGTATTTATAGTATTGCTCAGTCATGATAATGACTTCATAGACAACAACTGCTACAGAAGCAAAAATGAGTTTACTCTGGGTTGTCAGAGCTTATTAACCCCGACATGTTATCCTTGGCTCCAGTCCCCAGAGGCTAAGCCCCCCAAATTTATTCTGGAGCAGCCCCTGCTTTGGCAGCCCAGGTCTGACATCACAAATGTTTGCTCTGCCCACTTTTGCAACTGGTATGGGAGACTGGAGCTAACTGAGACACCACTCATAAAATACTGTCACACACTGTCACATGATGACGGGTCCATGACAATAATGATTGTAGTAATTAATATGTAAGTGACCCATCCTCTGTGTGTGTGGAAGCTTCAGGCTGTCAAACTTCTACGTTTAAAAAAAAAAAAAAAAATACTTTTCACAGTCTGAAGTAAATTTCAAGGAATTTGATATTTTGACTCGTAGCCAAACAAACAAAGCACATATCCAGTATGTGTGCCATTAAATACATGTGTAAGTTTTACTATTTATCCTGGTAAACCAGTAAAGAAGAGCAACGATTTAGCACATCCTGACTGTCTGCCTACAATGTTTCCTCATTTCGTTAAAAACATTTTTGACCTGCGCAGCTAAAACAATCTTTAAATAATTAATGCTTAATGTATTGCAGCGTGCACAGGGAAGACAGCAGCAGGGCTGGTAGGTGACTTAATCACAAACAAGGACATAAGCCTGATATACGCTCCTTGCAAAGGAGCCGGCTCTCTTGTACAGTGGTATCGGCGCCATGCTTTAGTGCGAGAGGTCCCGGGTTCGTGTGCCTGCCCTTCGCCTGTGTGTGGATTGCCTCACCCTGTGTGATGCACCTGTCTGCAAGAACTGCCATGTCTCATGGGAAAGAATAATTTAAAAGATCATATGACATGTTCACAGGCTCTGGTTTATTACATGACAATATATAAAATCCACATGTTTGTTGTGTTGTTTACTGTCATAACTTCTCATTAAAGCCTCTGTGGGATTTGGCTTTGTATGTATTATGTTTTTTTTGTTTGTTTTTTACTGTAGAGCGTTTAAAAAAGTGAATGCTTTTAAGTCTTAGGAGTATGCAGCGTTTCCTTCATTGCACTATTTCCAATCTTTTTAAAACTGAGAGAAAAAAAGCTTGCTGGCCCAGTGTTTGTGCGATGGACCGACCACATACTGGTCCACTCTCTTTACCGGAGTTCCTTAAGGTGTACCGGATATGTACCGGACTTGCATAGATTTGGATTGGACCACTCATGGAACCTGGTTCGGTCCGCATCCCTAATATAAAGTATATGTGTATATGCAGTTATTGGGGTCATTTTTGGAAGATTTACTCATTTAAAAAAAATTAACACGGGGTGTTGGGGGGGAAACTGGACGTATTTTCATCCCCAGTTGTATTAGAAGTGTTGGACTTTTATTAATATGATTGTTGTGTATTCCTTTTGTCCTTTTTCTCTTCATGATTTTCTCTAGGGTTGTGACCGCAATGGGTGATATTATACTATATGTAAAAACATATAGTATAATATGTAAAGGCAATGCAACATACATCTCATGGTTATGTGACGATATGCATCATTGATTTTAATTGAACTTTTTTTATTTTGATGGAATCAGGCTTGGCAAGTAAGTATTTTACTGGATGCCAAAGGAATCCAAGACATCTGGCATACATATTAAACAAGAATGTGTTTTTATGAAAATAAATGTTGAACTTTGCAGCTTGGGTCAGCCAGTGTAATTGGTCAAATTATAAATGGTGTAAAATAAACCTGTGCAATCAAATCCTTGTGCTGTAAGAGATGTAAACAGATTTATTTTTGGAGGCCAAATACCTGGCTTTGGCAAGTAACTTACTGAAGTTAGTAATACCATACAGATTTCAAATGCCAGGAAGAAAGATGATTTATAAAATGCGGTTAGTTTTAAGTCTAACTGTCATTTTTGAAGCAGATCACTGAACCATTCATCCTCAGATCAGGTGTTGCAGTTCCAATCCACTACTTAATTTAAAACCCTCCTCTATTTAACTTTTTATTTACTGTTTCACAAGAATTGGGCAGGCAATAAACTTTTAGTGATCTGCCATCTGCTAAGCACCAGTAAACTTTTGGTGTATTACAAATGCTGCTGTGGTGTAATTTTTTACTTAAATGTGGACCAGCTTTAGTATAATTACATGTGTCCTACAGACACCATGTCGCATCTATTACAAGACACAAGCAGATGGAGGGGTCTGCTTTAACTTGCTGGAGTCCTGTGTTTATCTCTGTAGGTCGCGGTAGTGACTCTGAATCAGATGTGCCACACAGGAGGATGCCGGACACGAGGAAAGATGACATGTTAGCCCGGAGGACATCTTGCAACGAGCCCAGATCGGCAATGCCCTTCAATCAGTACCTGCCAAACAAGAGCAACCACTCGGCCTATGTCCCCACACCTCTACGCAAGAAGGCGGCAGAGCGGGAGGAATACCGCAAGAGCTGGAGCACTGCCACGTCACCCATTGGGGGAGAGCGTCCCTTCAGGTAATAACCCTGCTGTTGGTTTCAAAATGTGCAAATAATGGGCCTGCTAGAAAGCATGCATGCATATGAACCTAGGCATTTATTGCTGGTGTAAATATTGGGTTTGCTACAGAGATTATCAAGGGTTACATTTCTTGTTCTTTGTTAACCACTGGAATGAACACAACACAGTAATGATGCGTGACACTTTAAATTTTGTCCAGTGACTTCTCAGGGGATTAATACAGGCAATGGAAAGTGATGAATGATTTCAAAAGAACAAAGTAATTTTTTGTACTGGTGCTGAAAGATTGTTTTGTGGAGACTGCTGCCAATTGCTGTGCCATGCAGTTCGACTCCAGAACAGTTAACCTACCCATTAACCTGTTTTTTTTTATTTTTTATTTTTTTAGCTGCTAGTATTATTACAAGGTACTTAGCTATTTCTTTTCCAGATGTTTGATTAAGAGAAATAATCCACCTCTCCATGGCCAGTGGTGTTAAAGTATGTGGCGCACTGCTGATGATGCAGGTCCTGTTCAGACACTGCCTATGGTGTTTCCTGTAACAATGTGAATACATTTATTGTAGTTATTCAAGTCAAAGTGGTTTTGAGAAACGGTTTAATATAAAGAAAATGGGACAAAAAAGGATAAGGTTTTTGTTCTGTAGTACTTGAGCATTTAAGTTTTTTATGAATTTAATTAAAAACCTCACTGGTTTTTCTCTCAGTTGTTGCATTGCAGTGAACTTTTATTATACAATTTAACTGTCCAGACATTCAGAAGAAACTAAAGGAAACAAAAATATTTGTTTTCTATTTTTTGTTTTTTCATTGACAACAGGGGCTAGTCTTGAATCTAATATCTGAAAAAAAATCTACCTTACCAGCATCAATTCCACTCAAATTTGTCACATTTTATGTAAGATATTTGATATACTAACTGCGACAATTTTAACTACAGAGGATACATCATACAGTAATTCAGCTTTCACCTGCTCGGTTATTTGGGACTGATTCTCTTACATATGGATGAAAACTAATTAATAATGGCCTGGTAGTTTCCTGTGTTATTAATCAGTCTTACACCTACAAGTCTGGGCCGCTACCCAAGCCCTTGAAAAGGCCCCAGTTCAGTCTTTTTCTATAATTTCGGCTTCTGGCTCAACCCTAACTACCTTATCCATATCTGTGATTAGATTCTTTTTTTATTGATATAGTGACTGCCATGTGAACTGTATTGTATAACCTAATAGCCACCCCGAAACAATCGAAGAAGAAAACTGTGAAGATGACGGCAGGGCACCATGCAAGAGACGTGCATGGCCAGAGGAGGTCCCCAGAGCAGTGACGTCTCGGGTAGATAATGTTCAGTTTCAAGAAATTGGAAGAACCCAGGCCCAAACTGATGGGCCAAAAGAGAGCCTACAGCACCAGTGGGAGGGAATGGATGAGGAGGAAGTGAAAAGGCTGCAGAGGCTTGAGAAGGCTGGGATCAGGGTCTTGCCAGCATCGGTGCGCTACAGCAGGTTAGCTGAATGATTCTGAGGTGCCCTGCCGACCGCTTGCACGCTTGTGGTGGTGCTGTAGTTGTTGTGGCTGCTTGGTGTGTACTTTTGAGTTTCATGTTAACAAGGTACAGTACTGTGGCTGTACTGTATTTATTTAAGCATTATCCTGTGCTTTTTAAAATTCTGCATTAATTCTTCACTGAGGGCAAAATTCTAATTGCTGGATAGAGGGAGACAGGGAGGGTTTGTCAGTAGTGTGAAGAGCCAATGTTTCCCTTCAACCAAGTTCATTGAACTGTGCTCTTTCAGTTCATAAACTATTCTGAATTGAATTGAATACAGAATAAACTGTAGCTGTAAATCAATTGATACACTAATTTACCCACATGTGGTTGCTCAATGTGCATGATGGTGTGAACTACAGTACACAAGTAATCCAAAAGGCTGTATGATATAGTAAATTAGCTGTCAATTAAGGAAGAGTAAACTCAGTGTGCTTAATACATGACCTACAGCTAGCGGTCAGGAATCTCAGTTGCATAGTAATAAAGTGATACTCCATTTCAATTAGCGATACTGGTATTAGGCAACCGGATTTAAAATGGTCAAATCTGTGTGCACAGAAGAAGGTAACTTTGTTTCTGGTTTAGTTAGATTCCAGAAATAAAGGTGACATGGTGAGGTGAAGCCAATATGTTTGAACACTGAGCTCTAAATAGGTAATGCAAGACTGCAAGCTTTGCTGGCGTTTATATATATATATATATATATATATATATATATATATATATATATATATATATATATATATATGTGTGTACAGTGCCTGTAGAAAGTCTACACCCCCTTGAACTTTTTTCACATTTTGTTGTTACAGTGCCTCAAGTTTCATGCATTGAAATGAGGATTGTTTTCCACTTATCTACACACCATACCATACACTGTTAAGGGGAAAAAAGTTTTTATTGAGAAAAAAATTATATATTAAAAATACAAAACTGAAAGATCATAATTGATTAAGTCTCCACCCCCCTGACTTAATACTTTGTGGAAGCACTTTGACAGCAATTACAGCTGTGAGTCTGTTAGGATAGGTCTCTACCAACTTTTGCATACCTAGATTTGGCAATATTTGACCATACTTCTTTACAAAACTGTTGAAGCTCTATCAAGTTCCTTGGGGAGAGTTGATGGACAACAATCCAAGTCACGCCACACATTTTCGATTGGGTTTAGGTCAGGGCTGTGACTGGGCCACTCAAGGACATTTACCTTTTTGTTCCTTACCCACTCCAGTGTAGCTTTGGCTATGTGCTTTGGGTCGTTGTCCTGCTGAAAGGTGAACTTCTGTCCCAATTTCAGTTTTTCTGCAGAGGGCAGCAGGTTTTCCTCAAGGACTTCTTTGTACTTTGCTCCATTCATTTCCCCTTCTATCCTGACAAGTGCCCTGTGCCGATGAGAAACATCCCCATAACATGATGCTGCCACCACCATGCTTCACAGTAGGGATGGTGTTCTTTGGGTGATGTGCTGTGTTGGGTTTTGCTCCAAACATAGCACTTTGCATTTAGGCTAGAAAGTTCCATTTTAGTTTCATCAGATCACGGAACTTTTTGCCACATGGCTACAGAATCATTTTTTTTTGCATAATTCAAACAGGATTCAAGGTGGGCTTTCTTGAGTAATGACTTCCTTCTTGCCACCCTACCATACAGGCGAGATTTGTGGAGTGCTTGGCATATTGTTGTCACATGCACACTTGGCTATAACAGCCTGTAGCTCTTGCAAAGTTGCAATTGGCTTCTTGGTAGCCTCTCTGATCAGTCTCCTCCTTGCTTGGTCATCCAGTTTGGAGGGACGGCCTGATCTAGGCAGGGTCTTGGTGGTGCTATACACCTTCCACTTCTTAATAATTGTCTTCACCGTGCACCAAAGGGTATTCAAGGCCTTTGATATTTTATACCCGTTCCCTGATCTGTACCTTTCAACAACTTTGTCCCAGAGTTCTTTTGAAAGCTCCTTGGTGCTCATGGTTGAGTCTTTTGCTTTGAAATGCACTACCCAGCAGAGGGAACCTACAAGATCTGCTGAATTTATCCTGAAATAATGTGAATCACTACACTTTAGCACAGGTGGAGGCCACTTAACTTGGTATGTGATTTTGAAGGCGATTGGTTACACCTGAGCTAATTTAAGATTGCTATTACAAGGGGGGGAACAACGACACTTATCCAACCAAGGTATTACAGTTTTTATTTTTAACTAATTTTCTTCAAATTTCTAGAATATTTTTTTCACTTGGAAATTGTGGGGTAGGATGTGTAGATAAATGAAAAAAAAAAAACTATTTTAATGCATTTTAATTCCAGGCTACAAGGCAACAAAAGGTGAAATTTTGAAAGGGGATGTAGACTTTCTATAGGCACTGGATATGTATATTAAAGCCTGTTATAGCAATATTTTAATAACTGCATGCAGGTCAAGCTTAGATCACTGGAGCCACTTGGAGTATAAATAGAAAATCCAACCAGCAAATGATTCTCAAAACCATAAAAAGTGTTCCTAATTGTAACTGATTCCATGAAATGGAAATATTATGGTTGTACGCACAGTACCATACTCCTAACATATTCTCATGACTGTAGCTGCCACAGTAAACATGAACACAGTTTCATCGTTCACAAGAAAACTACAAAGAAATAACATTTTTAATTTAAACCAGGAAAAAGTTTCAGAATATCTGAAAGATTCCTGACATTTGATCTTGCATGTGTGTTTTTAGTTTCTTAATTATTACTATTCAGAAACACTTGTCTTAATACATAGAATAATAAGACCCTATGGTTGGCAAAAGGTGAAAAAAAACTTATATGGTTCCACCGAGGGTTTTTATGTCTAGACTTATAATGCTTTTGGTATGATTTAATAGGCCATAAAAAATAAATAGAGCTTCATTTTAAACAAAAGACATGAATTAGATACAGCCAGCTACACCTTGGGCACTGGAATCTGACATTTGGCCAGACAAACAGGAATTCCTTTAACTCACATTTGGAAGCCTGTGTTTTCATTTATCGCTCCCGAGTGCAACTGGGTGGTTTGCCGGACTCTTATGTGGTAACCTGATTTGGAGTGAGGTTGAGTGGCTTCGACTTACAGCTCGGTTTTCTTTTCTTGGGGATGTTTTCTACTAACAGCATGAACAGTACGTGCATTTCAGCCCAGTGTGGAATAAAATCTACCTTTTCAACCCTCTGCGTGTCAGCCCAAAGCCAGTCATTGAAGAAAGCCAGTCAGCCCCTCTGGATATAATCCTCCGTCGAGATAACGACTTTCTAAAGCACCAGCAGGGGAGAGAGTCTGACTCGGAGGAGGAGGAGCAGGAGCAGAGACTGCCGGACATCGAGAAGGATGACCTGGCCTCCAGGAAAGCCAGAATGAACCAGCTCAAACCCAAAGTTCCACACAACCAGTTTTTACCAATGCCGTGCTCAAAGAGTGAGGAAAAATGGGAGAACATAAAGAAAGCCACCCACCGCATTACAAGCAGCTCACTAGATAGGCAACAGCAAGGAGTGACCAGGTGCTGCATAGATTTTCTTTTCTTCTTGATGTCACACTTACCTAAAAGCTGCATGGGTCTAGATACATTGTAGTTAAGGGGTATTTGTCGTGAATGCTATTGGGGAAATATGACAGTTAACAGCATGCCCACACTTTTGTCACATCTTTGAACCAAGCCTGGGGTTATAAACACTTAAGTGAAAAACTACTGCTGTGTGTCAAGAAGGGAGAGAGAGAGAGAGAGAGAGAGAGAGAGAGAGAGAGAGAGAGAGAGAGAGAGAGAGCTGTGCTGCAGCCTGTGTGTTGTTGAGGGAGAGAGAGAGAGAGAGCTGTGCTGCAGCCTGTGTGTTGTTGAGAGAGAGAGAGAGAGAGAGAGAGAGAGAGAGGAGACTGTGTGCTGTGTTGCACCTGATGAGAGAGAGGAGAGGGAGAGGAGGAAGAGAGAGAGCTGTGCTGCAGCCTGTGTGTTGTTGAGAGAGAGGGAGAGGGAGGGAGAGAGAGAGTTGTGCTGCAACCTGGGTGTTGTTGAGAGAGAGAGGGAGAGAGAGTTGTTGAGAGAGAGAGTGAGAGAGAGAGAGAGAGAGAGAGAGAGAGAGAGAGGAGAGAGAGAGAGAGAGAGAGAGGAGAGAGAGAGAGAGAGAGAGAGAGAGAGCTGTGCTGCAGCCTGTGTGGTGTTGAGAGAAAGAGAGAGAGAGAGAGAGAGAGAGAGAGGGAGGGAGAGCTGTGTTGCAGCCTGTGTGGTGTTGAGGGAGAGAGGGAGAGAGAGAGAGAGAGCTGTGCTGCAGCCTGTGTGGTGTTGAGAGAGAGAGAGACTTTGACTTTAAGATCCTTTATTTAAATATTCCAAATAAAATCCATTAAAATTCAAATAAAGGTAAAACATAACAAAAGTTAAGATTCCTACTGCCTGAGCAAAATTTAAAAAATCCTAAAATACATCGTGTTCTCCTTAAAAACAGATTTTAAACAAAATAAAAGGATCATTAAAAAATCAATATTAAACAGTGTTTTTTTCTTTGTTGAAAACAGATAAAAGCCAAAATAAAACACTGTAAAACAAAAATTAAATAAAATTAGAACAAAAATTGGAGCTCCCCCTCCTCACTCACAGCACACAAGGCGTCTCCCACACACCACCTCTCCTGAAAGTCCTCCAGGTTACTGACCAGTTTAAAATACTCAAACTCTACTCTGATCTGGCTGACCACGAGCACCCTGAACTGAACCACTAAACTGGTCAGTCCAGAACCAGAGAGTTGATTTTTCCTTGTCTTTAAAATAGCCAATTTTGCCTGTCCAATTAAAAAATTAATAAGAACACACCTGTTTTTCATTTTAAAACTGTATAGAACCCCAAAAATAAAAAGCTCCTTACTAAAAACGACCCCTAAATTATTCAGGATTCCCTGCAGTAAATTAAAAAGTGGCCGCAGCCTCTCACACTCACTGTAGGCATGAAAGAGAGTTTCCTCTGCTGAGCAAAAAGTGCACTGCTCACTGATGCTGGGGTCCACTCTATGGAGAAACCTGCCTGTGGACACAATGCAGTGTAGAATCTTCCACTGCAGGTCCCCCACTCTCTTGGCGAGAGGCGGCTTGTACAGCACCCTCCACACCGGCCTGTGCCCCTCCTCTACAGCCAAGTAAGCTCGCCACTTAGAGTCTACCAGACCCCTTAGCCTACTATACTCTGTGGCTTTAACACACAATTTGTATATATGTTTTCCATTCATTGTGTGAAAGATAATTTCCTCCACATTCTGCAATTTAAGCAAAGTCCCTCCATTCTCTCCACCGCCCTCACCTTCCTCACCTACTGCTGGTGACACGATCATCCCTGGAAATAAGGAAAGCTGTCTCTGCTCTGTGCCTCTGGACAACTCCTCCCTCAGGACTGCCTTGAGCCGCGGGGAGAGGCAGCCCCTCAACTCACCCATCAGTCTTTCTGCAAGCCTCTCTGAGTGCCAGCCTAGCTGTGCAGTTAGCTGGGAGGCAGTTAGCCAGCAGGAGAGCTCAAGGTTTAACAGGTGGACCATCCTGGTTACACCTGCTTTTAAAAAACTGGCACAGAGCGTCATCGACTGGAGGAACTTAACTGGAAAGAGTGGATTAAAAAATAGGGGCTCCTCAAACAGGTCCTGCCCTGTCAAGGACTCCACATCCCTTTCCACCCTCACCAGCTGCCAGGCTTTTAAAATACTTTGATAAAAAGGAGGAAGTCCTGCTTTACTAAAACTGGTGTTCTCAATTAAAAACAGGTGTTTTCCTAACCCCAGCCCCCCAAATCTATTGAGAAGGAAACAGGCCAGCCTCTTCCAATGAGCCTCCTCCTCAGTGTACAGGAGTCTCTGAACCGCCTGCAGTCTGAAGGCTGCCACCCTGCTGGCAATGCTGACTAGCCCCTGCCCCCCCTCATCACTAGGGAGGTAGAGGACTGCCGGCCTCAAACTGTGTCTCCCGCTCCAAAAGAACTCCAGCAACACTCTCTGGATCTCCTTCACCAGGCCCTGGGGTGGGTCCAGGCATACCAGCTTGTGCCACAAGCTAGAGGCCACCAGATTATTAATAACAAGCACCCGGCCCTTGAAGGACAGTTGAGCCAGCAGTCCCTTCCACCTCTGCAGCCGCCCCCTCACCCTGTCCAACAAACCCTCCCAGTTCTTTTTCATGTAGTTTTCTGTTCCGAGGTGCACCCCCAACACTTTAATACCTGTTCTGTTCCATTTCAGCCCCTCAGGCAGGAAAGGAGGGGTGCCCTCATCCCAGCTGCCTGACAGGAAGGTGTCACATTTTGCCCAGTTTACTCTGGCAGAAGATGCTCTCTGGAACTCATTTAGAGTCTGCTGCAGCGCTTGGACATCTGCATCCCCACTCACAAACACAGTCACATCGTCTGCGTAGGCAGACACCTTCACTGTGGCAGAGGAGGGTGTGGAGGGCGAGGAGGGCACTGTCCATCCAGATAACCTGACCCTCAGCAGGTGCAGCAGGGGCTCTATAACCAGTGAATACAGCATACCAGACAGGGCACAGCCCTGCCTTATACCCCTGCACACTGGGAAGGGCTGACTCAGCCCATTGTTGATCTTTAAAATACTAAAAATGTTGGAATATAAAAGCCGAATATAAGAAATAAAACCAGGACCGAACCCGAAGGCTTCCAGTGTATGAAAGAGGTAGGTGTGGTCGACTCTGTCGAAAGCCTTCTCTTGATCCAGGGAGACCATTCCTACATTAAAATCACAAATATCACTTACAGTTAAAAAATCTCGAATAAAAAACAAGTTATCAAAAATAGAGCGACCCGGTATACAATATGTTTGATCCATATGTATTACAGTTCCAATAACACTTTTTAATCTATTAGCGATTGTTTTGGATAAAATCTTTAAATCAGAACATAAAATTGACACAGGTCTCCAATTTTTAAGCTGGCAAAGGTCTCCCTTCTTGGGCAGCAGTGTAACCACTGCCCTACGGCAGCTAAGAGGCAGTTCCTTGTGGCTGAGGCTCTCTCTCAGAACCTGGAGCAAATCCTCCCCCATTATATCCCAGAAATTATTATAAAATTCTGCTGGCAGTCCATCGATCCCGGGAACCTTTCCGCTGGAGAGCTGCTTGACAGCGGCGGTCATCTCCTGGTGGGTCAGCGGTGCGTCCAGCTGAATCTGCTCCTTCTCACTGAGGCTGGGTAACCCCTGGAGCAGCCGCTCAGTGTCCTCTATGTTGCACAGTTCTTTATTATAAAGTTCCTTGTAAAAACGCACCGCCTCTCTGCTGATTTCCTCCCGGGTGTGCAGTTCTTTCCCACCAGGAGTCCTGATACAACACAGCTGTCTACTGTCCGCTCTCTTCCTCTCCAGGTTGAAGAAGAAACTAGTGGGGGCATCCATGTCTCTCAACTCCATGAATCTGGAACGCACAATCGCCCCCTTCACTCTTTCCTTCAGCAAGCTCCCCAGCGCGATTTTCTGCTCTTTTAGGTTCTCCAGGGTCTGTTCTTTAAATTCTGAATTTAAACTTTCCTCTAGGAGGAGGATTTTGGACTCCAGTTCTCTCACGGCTGTGTTCAGTGACCTGGTTGCATTTATAGTATATTGTTGACAAAAACATTTAATTTGTATTTTGCCAATGTCCCACCACTGTCTTAAATCTTTATATTGTGCTTTTTCTTTTTTCCAAATTATCCAAAAAAGTTTGAATTGTTGCTTAAATTTTACATCTTGTAATAATTTTACATTGAAATGCCAGTAAGATGCTCTGTGGGGTTCTGATTGAATTATTACTGTAATTAATAGACAGTGGTGGTCAGAGACTACTGGGGATGATTCTTGCTTTGATAAATTTATTTAAATCGTTTTTAGAAGTATAAAACCGGTCTAGTCTTGCTCTATATACACAGTCTGTGTGATACTGAGACCAGGTGTATTGTCTTGAACTGGGGTGCAGGCATCTCCATATGTCAACCAGGTCACTGGACTCTAACAATGCAGCCAACTCTCTGGAGGACTGAGGGTGTGGTTCATCATTATTTCTATCAATATTAAAATTAACAGTACAATTAAAATCTCCTCCTACTACCACCACATCATTATTATTAATATTAAAAAGAGCTTGCTTTAATTTCTTAAAAAATAAAATTCGTTCGCCCCCTCTATTGGGGGCATAAATATTAATAAAAACATACACTGTACTGCCCAGCCTAGCTCTTACTTTTAAAATCCTCCCTTTCTCGATTTCATCCATATCTAGTAAAACTGCCCCCAGGCTGGGTTTAAAAAGCACGGCTACTCCTGCACTAGTACTAGCGCCGTGACTCATCACGCACAGCCCCTCCCACTCCGCTCGCCACGCCTCCTCATTCTCCTGATCCGAGTGCGTTTCCTGCAGAAACACCACCCCCGCCTGCTTCTGCTCTAAAAACTCGACTAGCTGCGCCCTCTTAAAAGACTGTCTGCAGCCGTTTAGATTAAAAGAAACAAAAACGCACCTTTCCATCATAGCTAAAAAAACTAACACACTAAAACAAGTAATAAAAGAAGTTTCATAAAACACAGCCATTTTTAAACAAGAGATTTTGAACCACTTTTAAGATCCTTTTTAATTTTCTGAACAATTTTTTTTAATCTATAACGTTTTGGCTGATCAAATTCTTCTATTGTGGCTTTCCTTGTTATAACGTGAGCGGAGTGGAGAAATAACCTTAGATCAGGGAAAAAAACTCTCTATTTCTACTCCCCTTTTCCCTTTTGTTTCTATCATAAAATCATTTACCTGCTCAAGCGTGTATAACTTTTTCTTACTGACGGGTTGGCTATCAGGGATGTCTGAGATAAGCGAGGAGTCAGAGAGCTCCCCCTCCATCTCATCCGCGCTGTCCTCTCGCTCGCCCCCGAGAATCCGCTCCTCCGCAGCTCCCTCCGACTCCTCGACACCGGTCTCTGCCACAGCCGTCACTATTTCAGGCGGCTGAGATTCAGCTAGCGGAGAGTCTTGCACCGCGCCCGGCTCACCCTGCGCTGTGCTCTCTTCCTCCGCGTTGGGAGGGACTGACGCCCCGTCTGGAGCCCGCAGTCTCCCTGTCTGCACGGGTTCGGAGTTCTGCACTGGCTGCGCTCTGCCATCCGGCAGCTCTGCAGCCTTCCGTTGAAATCGTGTCTTTTTCGCTACTACCTTGAATGATTCTTCACCATTCTCAGTAGTAGCGGTATTATCCTCCGAACCCGTCGGTGACAGGCTGCGGCTGGGTCTCTTTGTGCGAGGCCGTGGTGTTGGTGGTTCTGCTCCGGTTTCCTTCTGGATCGCCCCCTCCTCGGTCAGCACGGGCTCGCTCTGCGGCTGCGGTGCAGGAGCCGACTCTTCCTCCCGCTCACCCCCAACACCCCCGACTTCCTCCCCGCCAGCATCGCCCTGATCCTGCCCTGTCTCCGCTCTAGCCTCCTTTCTCGGGCAGGCTTTCCTCTGGTGTCCCTGTTCTCCACAGTAAAAACACCTCATCGTTTCGGAACTGACGAACACCACACAATTCATCCCTTCCACGTTAAAATTCCAGGCAACATTAATGACTTGATTAGGATCATTTAGTAAGACAAACACCTGCCTTCTAAACGACATGACGTGCCTAACGCTGTTATTTTTGCACCCCAGCGGGATTCCCTTAAACTAATTGCTCATTTTTTAAAAACGGAGGCACATTAGAAATAATAACTTTCGTAACCGGGGTTACTAGAGGGGAAACCTGAACAAATTCACCTTTCACTGTAAATCCTTCCTCTACCAGCTTGTGTACCAAAGACACCTCCACTAAAAATATTACCAGCGCTTTATTCATTCTTGACGCCGACATAATATTCTCAAACCCCACCACCTCTCCTACTGCCAGCAGGCACTCCTCCACCGAAACCCCGGGGTCAGGCAGGCAACGGACCCCGTGTCGGCGGGTGAGAGCCCCCAGCCCTCCTGAACGAGACCCCATAACGGGATCTCCAAACACACACCACCACCCAACAAACAAACAAACACACACACACACACCACTAACCTACGAACAAACAAACACCCAAAAAGAACAACTAAGTAACTATCAAACTAAATAAATAAAATTTTAAATTTCCCGGTCCTACCGCACCGGCGTTCCACCTCTCTGCAAGCCCTTCCCACAATCCTCCACGAGAAAGAGAGAGAGAGAGAGAGAGAGAGAGCTGTGCTACAGCCTGTGTGGTGTTGAGAGAGAGGGGGAGGGAGGGAGAGAGAGGGAGAGCTGTGTTGCAGCCTGTGTGGTGGTGAGAGAGAGAGGGAGAGAGCGAGAGCAAGAGAGAGAGCGCTGTGCTGCAGCCTGTGTGGTGTTGAGAGAGAGAGAGAGAGGTTAGAGAGAGCTGTGCTGCAGCCTGTGTGGTGTGGAGAGGGAGAGGGAGAGAGAGAGAGGGAGAGCTGTGTTGCAGCCTGTGTGGTGTTGAAAGGTAGATCAGTACAGTAGCAAAATACCACTCCCTAACTAGCAACATGGATACAGACACTTTTTAAACAAATGCCTTCTCTTTCAAATACGCAAAAACATACATTAATAGTAGTCATTGCTACGGAAGTGTATGTACAAAACAGGTGTTGTTTGAGAGGCTGAAAGTTACATCACTTTGTAGATATTCCACAGCTCAGAATATGAGACAACTGGGGATCCTGTGTTGAGAACTGTGCTGTTACATTGATTTTGTAAGCCCTGAGGAGACTGGCATGCTGCCAAGGTAGACAACTCTAACTTTACTGCTACAGTATCTGACATCTACAATAGGAGTGTTCCAAACCCATTGGTTTTATCATAACATTTGACAAGAGTATATACAGCATAAAAAATATTTTTTGTTTGTTTATTTAATAACAAATACAACAAGGTGTTAAAACAAAGTGCATACCAGCATATGAAATGAAAAAATGCAATACCTTATACATAGTGTTGTTCAGCATTTTACATATATAAAAAAAATAGTTTTAAATTGAAAAATCATGGAAATATCTCGGTATACACACTTGACATGTGTAATATGATCCATGGCAGTTCTGGTTTCTGATTAACTTTAATGTCCCTGGCATATATGATGAAGCAGAATCTATGCAACTCGAAGTCACATTTTCCCCAAGTTAGCTGGTACTTTGCGAATGTTTGGGCTTTGCTGTGCTGACGGAATTAGTATCTACAGCAGTTATGAACATGACATCAGCACAAAACAAGCCAGGTTTATTCACCTTGAAATCATAAAAAGAAAAGAAAATTGACAGAAGTGGGCGGTGCAAGCCATCGGGAGATACGTCAGAAATCACATTGGACATTTCCATCAGTGCGTTCCAACTAAAGCACCACCATATTCTGTTAAATACTTCTGATTAAGATTGGCAGTGTTTTAGCTGAGGGACAGTACCGTCACACAAATTCACCAATGCACACCTCTGCAATAAACCGTGGCCGTCAAGCAAAGCACAGTGCTCTGACAAACTCATTAACTAATTATTATGCACTGTCTTTTATTAAAGATTGCTTGTCTCTCAGTTCACTTTATTGTTTTAGTTTAATGTGTTGCTTATTATTCAGTATGTTCTTTTATTGTCAGTGCGAACATGTACCTCAGTACAGCAGTATTAGCAGCGGTATGCATCCTCTGCCTCACCTGAACCACCTGCTATTTTTGCTTTTTATATACTTCAAACATTAGTTTTCTTTTGAATATTCATTAACTGATTTACGTTTTCTCTCCATCCACTAAAAATATTATATTTTTGAGTTCTGATCAAGCTAGTAGTTATTATGCCCAGCAATTGCCGCAATAAGTAGACTTTGATTGGCCAACATAATCAGGTGATAATGTGTTTGTAAAGTGACAGAGAACCATGTTTTGAACGTTATTTGATCCTCTGACATCTAAACGTCTGCTGTATCCTAGGATGTAATGCAGGGCTGCTTATTTCATTGTCGGAGTCGAAATATAACAGTATTACAATCAAAATATTGTGTGTTTCCTAGAAAATAATAGACAAAATCAGTTAAAAAAATAAAATAAAATAAAAATACTGTAATTCGGTAAAATTCGGAATAAACCGGAAATGCGGAACACTGCTTTATACAGTAGGGATACCGGAAGTACCTGGAACTAATTCTACTTCTTACCAGTCCTTCTTGTCATCATTTTCTGTTTCTGTTTTTCTTCCCCTGTCTTTAAATCCTATCCTTGAAATAACAAACACATAATCTGTTTGTTTTTCCGCTTTTTTCCCTCCTGACTGGACTGGTGTGATTGTTTGTCTGCTCAGTGAGAGTCAGGCCCAGGTCCAGTGCCCAGGCCCCAGTGAGATCCTCACGAGGAGAGAGAACCCCTTCCTAAAGCCCGTGCAGAATGACTCTGAGGAGGAGGGGCAGGGGGGGCAGGTGACAGTCCCCAATGTGCAGAGAGATGACCTGGCCAAAAGGAGAGCTCAGAGTGGCCCTGCCCCCTACAGAGAGACCCAGCCCTTTGTAAAGGCCTCCATTACACAGTCTGACCTGGAGAAATGGGAGAGGCTCAAGCTGTCCACAGACACCAGGTGGCTGTTCTTTCTCTCTTAAGGAAAAGCATGTTTAGGCAGTTGAATTAGAACAGGAAGAAATGAAGCATACTATTTTTTTCAGCAGATTCATTCACGGGGATGTGGAATTTTTTTTTTGCAGTGTTAATTCTGATTCTCAATACATTTTTTAATTGATTTATTATAAAATATTTAATATCTGAAGAGACATCCATACCATAAATACAAGTGCCTTTATAATAAAAGATAGTTAAACCTAGTGACCCACATTTTTAATCATCTGCTTTACATAAAGGAAGAAATGTAATTAAAAAAACAGATTAAAAAGATCTGATCCTTCTAACCAAAGGCCATTCAACGATTCTGAGAGCTTCCGTTCTGTCGGTCATTATACTGTACAGATGTTGGAGGAACAAAGTACCATTGAATTATTGTCATCAGTTACGTCTTACCTGAGAGTTTTGCTTTTCATCTCAGTGGTTCATATCTTAGACAAGCATTTGTAACATGATGCTGAGCCCTGAAAGTGAGATGAGGTTACATGTGATTCTAATCACTGCAGATAATTGAGGCAGTGAGATCAAAGTGCTATTAACTACCTATGCAAATGGATTGGATCCTTTTGAACGCTGGTTACGATGCTTGCTTGCTGATTGTGAGGTATCAGGTCCGTGTTCAGGCTCCAGGTCTGTTTCTCGGATGCTTTTAGATTCCTGCTGATTGCAGAATTGCTGCAAGTCATATTAAGTGGTACAGTTTTGTTATTACAGCAGGATGGCGCAAAAACAAAGATAAATACTTCTGATGTTTTGCTAACATTAAGAATACATTAAAAAAGAAAATTTGAATATAAAATAGGTGGTAATTTAAAAATAAAAATAGTGCACACCGGCATATGAAATGAACAAATGCAATACCTTATACAGTAGGGATACCAGAAGTCCTTGGAACTAATTCTACTTCTTACCTGTCCACCTTGTCATCATTTTCTGTTTCCTTTTTTCTTATCCTGTCTTTAAATCCTGACCTTAAAATAACAAAGACATTGTTTGTTTTTCCACTTTTTTCCCTCCTAACTGGACTGGTGTGATTGTTTGTCTGCTCAGTGAGAGTCAGGCCCAGGTCCAGTCCCCAGGCCCCAGTGAGATCCTCACGAGGAGAGAGAACCCCTTCCTAAAGCCCGTGCAGAATGACTCTGAGGAGGAGGGGCAGGGGGGGCAGGTGACAGTCCCCAATGTGCAGAGAGATGACCTGGCCAAAAGGAGAGCTCAGAGTGGCCCTGCCCCCTACAGAGAGACCCAGCCCTTTGTAAAGGCCTCCATTACACAGTCTGACCTGGAGAAATGGGAGAGGCTCAAGCTGTCCACAGACACCAGGTGGCTGTTCTTTCTCTCTTAAGGAAAAGCATGTTTAGGCAGTTGAATTAGAACAGGAAGAAATGAAGCATACTATTTTTTCAGCAGATTCATTCACGGGGATGTGGAATTTTTTTTTTTGCAGTGTTAATTCTGATTTCTCAATACATTTTTTAATTGATTTATTATAAAATATTTAATATCTGAAAAGACATCCATACCATAAATACAAGTGCCTTTATAATAAAAGATAGTTAAACCTAGTGACCCACATTTTTAATCATCTGCTTTTTATAAAGGATAAAGGAAGAAAATAAATGAAAACAGATTAAAATGATCTCATCCTTCTAACCACAGGCCATTCAGCGATTCTGAGCTCTCAGTTCTGCCGGTCATTATACTGTACAGATGTTGGAGGAACAAAGTACCATTCTTATAAAAATTATATAAAATTAATGATAATCGAATTGTTACTGTTTTGTGTGAGAATTTGTTTCTCTGTGTGTGTTTTTCAGTTTTTTTCACAGAAATACGAACGCAATCCTGCATTTGACCAAGACGTGCACTCTGTGCTAAACTGCTTGCAGATTTTTCCCCCCAGTGTCTCGTTGCAATATTAGTTTTGCTTGCAGAATTATTGTGAAGACTGTTGGGGCTCTAAGAATAGACTTTCCTCAGTTCTCGGACTATTGGGTTAGCCAAAAGCGCTATAGGTGGGTGTCCCTATAGATCGCTCCCGTGGTAACTGTAGGTCCAGACCTGTTCACGTTCCCGCCGGTACTCTGTACATCGAACGAGGTTACCATTCTAGTAGTTGCTAGGCTCAGCTCTGCATCAGTTCGATTGCATGCAGTCCTTCCCGCAGTGCTTCGTTGCTGCCTTGATCCCTGCTTGCAGTACCATTGCGAAGGCTGTCCAGGTTCTGACCGCACGCTTTCCCCCAGTGTGAGTTTACCTGAAGCTATACAGGTGGGCATCCCTATATATTGTTTCTGTGGTAACTGTGGGTCACAGATCACAGACCTGCCCCGTTTCCGACCCGGTACATGTACCGAACAGCGAAAGAGGTTACTGCACCGGGGTACCAACCTAACTGAACTGTACCGGGTGTACCACTGAACCGTACCGGGTGTACCAGCACCGAACCGCACCATACCGAGGGTACTGACTTGCACTTTTTTTATCTGTCTTACAGTACTTTTGCCTGTAACATACTGTACAGCGGCATTGCTGCTTGTGTTTGTCTGAGACACCTGGTTTTTTGTTCTAAGTACTGTGTACTGAACCAGGCCTGTTACAGTAAGTGACTGCGGTTAAGCTTTCCCTGTACAGTGGAGCTTATGCCATTGATCAAGGACCACTGTGGTCTTGCAGGTGCCCTGGTCTACAGAGCATATGCCCTGTTACATTACTGTACAGCAGCATGGCTGCTTGAGCAGATGCCCCCTTGAGGGCAGCAACAATATTGTATACTACTGTACCGACCAGACCTTGTTGACAGTCCAGTTGCTGATTTTAGCAATCTGAGGAAGCAACTACATTCTTACTGTACATTGCTTGCTATTTTCATAATGCCTGGGTTTTTATCCTTGTGCTAGCAGCCTCTGGGCACATGAGAATCCACTCTCTCGGCCAGTACATCTGCCCAGGGGGAAAGAAAACTCCTCATGGAGGGTCCCATTACTTCAGAGTGAAGGTAAACCCCGAGGTGGTAGCCTCATTTGGGGTTCAAGGAATAGAGAGAGATCTCTTGCCTCCCAGGAATCAACCCACTGTTCCCTCTGGATCTCCATAATAGGAGACAGGGACCCGCTGGTGATAAATGCCTTGTGGCACAGTGATCAAGGAAACGGTTACATGCCTTCCCACTGCTTGCCTTGCTCCCGCTGTGTGTGGAGAAAATCGGGCACCGGGCCAAGGTGCTCCTAGTAGCCCCTTATTGGCTTAAACCCTAGTGCAGAACCTGAGTGGCCAGCCGTGGTGACTGCCCAATGCCGTGAACTGCTTAGTCAGGCTCAGGAGATCTAATGGCATGTTGCCCATCAAGCCTGGAGCTCTGGGTCTGGCCCCTGAATGACTGCATTGAGTCTTCTGGGTCTGTACAATAGAGTTTTTGACATCTTGAAAAGTGCCTCAGCAGCGTCCACACTTTTCCAGTACGGGTACAGGTGGAGCATTTGAACATTGTTAGGTGGCTTCAGCTGCCTATGAAGAACATTTGTCCCTTGTTGGAGGTAAACGTGATGCTCAATGCACACTTGAAGCCCCCATTTGAGCCAACGCGTTCAGCTGAGCTCAAATGTTATCGCTGAAGCGACTGTTTGCTTTCTGTCACCTTCGTAAAGTGGGTGAGCGAGATGCAGGGGTTCTCCTTAGTGAGAACCTGCTTAAGAGGCCAGGACAAGGGTTACGCTCTGTACTGATCCTGTCTTTTCCAAGCACTATCTCTGCATTCCATGTCAATCGCTCTGTGGATTTGGAGGCTTCCTTCCAGTCTGACAGGGAGCTGCATACGCTCTGCCCAGGGCAGGCCCGGGCGTGCTATGTTGACAGGAAAAAAATTTGGATTCCGTCTGGACAATATGTTGTCGGCTGTGGGACGAAGTTACATGGTCAAGCCCTGTCTACGTAGAGGCTGTCCAAATGGATAGCAGACACATGCAGAACTTGCCCCCTCCAGAAAGCTCACTGGCAATTTTTTCAGGGGCATGGCAACTTCGTGGGATTTATTCCAGGGTGCATCTGTTAGTGACATTTGCAATGCAGCAGTGTGGGTTACTACCCATACCTTTACTAGGTTCTACAGACTTAGGCCATGGATACACAAAAACCCTGGTTTTGGAACTAGAGTATTAAGGGCGACTTCTTGCTTGCTTGCTGATCGTGAGGTATAAGGTCCGTGTTCAGGCTCTGGGTCTGTGTCTCGGATGCTTTTAGATTGCTGCGGATTGCAGAATTGCTGCAAGTTATATTAAGTCGTGCACTTTTGTTATTACAGCAGTATGGTGCAAAAACAGAAAGATAAATACTTAAATAATGTTTTTCTAACGTTAAGAATACATTAATTATGGTGATGCTGTCCTTATAGCCGCTACTGAAAAGTACTAAATGCTAAAAACTATGCAATTATTTTATGATAACACTACATAAAATGTCAAACATCACAACAGTTTGTTTAGTTACTTGGTACTTTTTAAAAGCAGTTTTGATGCCTGGCTCTTCTCACATTGGCCACTAATCTTTTTCAGTCATTTTTTTCTTTTTCTCTTTTACTTTCCCTTCATTTTAGACACATTCAGGAGCACTACAATAACACATCAGACTCATGTTTTCATTGTTATTGTTTCCATGTCCATTCTTTTATACTGGTCTTCTTATTGCTCAGTGAGAGTCAGGCCCAGGTCCAGTCCCCAGGCCCCAGTGAGATCCTCACGAGGAGAGAGAACCTCTTCCTAAAGCCTGTGCAGAATGACTCTGAGGAGGAGGGGCAGGGGGGGCAGGTGACAGTCCCCAATGTGCAGAGAGATGACCTGGCCAAAAGAAGAGCTCAGAGTGGCCCTGCCCCCTACAGAGAGACCCAGCCCTTTGTAAAGGCCTCCATTACACAGTCTGACCTGGAGAAATGGGAGAGGCTCAAGCTGTCCACAGACACCAGGTGGCTGTTCTTCTGTAACTGAAAGCCTGATTTTTAAATCATGGAATTAGGATACTGCTTCATAGTACAAATCTAGAAAACAGTACAGTAAAAATATACATGTACTATTTTTATCAGAGGCTTTTCCTTCTTTGTTTCCTTGAGCAGTTGTTTTGCATACAGAGGGTGAAAACTAGGTAAGGGTACATTTTAAATGCATCAAGCAAATTATAGATTTTTCCTTTACTGATTAGTTTCTCAGTTTTTTAAAGAAAGGTGTTTTTTTTCAATTCAATACTGTTTTATTACTTTTTACTGTACATTTTTTTGACAAATGGGTAATGATTCTGATTCTGGTTCTGATTTTACTGACATTACGCAGCAAAGCTGAACCCTGTCCTGCCAGTCGGTTTGCTCTAGAGCAGTTAGTGGAAAAGGTCTAACAGCCTTCTGTCAGCAGCACTTAAAGATGATAATTGAATCTTTTGCCACATTAGCTGCTGTTCCTAGACCAGCATGTAGCACATTTACGTGTTTGTGAGCAAACAGCCAAGCAGAGTAAAGTGGCATTTGTGATATAGTTAAACTCAATAAGAAATTATGAGAATCCAAAATGTTTGTGTAGTATGAATATGATATATATTATAAATGGAGATTAGTACTAATGCAGTCTAATCAGAATGAATGTAAAATTCATGAAACATGAATGCATCGTAATTTACCATAAATATATAATTGTTTGCTATTAAATATTAATGTATGAACGCAAGTTATTTGTGTTCACAGTGAATTGATGTTCACATACCATTGTACTATATGAAAGAACATGTGCTGTCTCAAGTACAGATCTGGTACGTCTGGTAGTCAGTACAACAGTTGTGAGTTAGGATGCAAGGAAACAACTGTTCCCATAAAAATAATATATAAGAAACTATTTATGTATAAAATGAGTTGTTTAAAAGGTGTTTCGCAGTATGGTTAATTAAAGAAAGTAAAGTAGCTGTCTCTTGTTCTGCTTAAGAATGTTCTGTTTAAGAATGCATTCAGACAAAAGTTTTTCTTCGAGTGGTTTTTCTGTCTCTCACTTTCGTTACTGTATCTCTTCTCAGTGAAGTTTCTCTGACCTACTTTCCTGTGCTTTTATTTCCTAACTCCATTGGTCCAGTGAGGAAACCTCAAAGCCCCTTTGCCAGGCTTGCATGGACAAGGGCCTGCCTGTAATAGAGGCAGAGACTGCCGCTCTGGACGATCTAGCCAGCCGCAGGGCCAGAGCAAACAGAAAGGCTCTGGGCAGCAAGCAACGTTTTGTACATTTTGGCCCGGTGACGGAGATAGATCAGAAATGCTGGGAGAAGCTCAGCATTGCCAGGGCCGAATCGGAGAGTGAGACGTCAGGATATGGAAGCCACAGTGAAGCTGAAGCCAGCAGATGTCTTGTTTCAGCTGCTAGCTATAGCATTCAGCACATTGAACAGGTCGCCAGGTATGCAGCGGCACTGCAACAGGGCTGGGTGGATTGGTGCCGCTTTGCATTTGCAGTGTTTAAGTGTGTGTGTGTGTCTGTGAAGGAACTTAATTTGGAGCATCTCCATATTGTTTGTGTGTGGGGGTGTGGGAGGAAATAGCAAAGTATGTACTGAGTTGCAGCAGGTCACCTCATAATAGTTTTCTTTGTATGAAAACATACTGTAACAAAACACAGATGTGGGCTCTCTCTATTGTGATGGGAATGACAAAAGGGTTTGTAAATATGATTCAGGAGTGAGATACGTAGTTTTTTCAATTGGACGATTTGTTTTTCAGCGTTTTGTCAAATACAGGATGTGGAGGAGCATTTTCCCCCCTGGCATAGAATCTAAAGCAGTTTGTTGACTTTTCTGGTTGACCTGGTGTATTGACTGTGTATATCAAAAGCAGGGTGGCTTGTTGGTTGTTTTCCTTTTTTGCGTGACTTGTTTCTACTTTTCATTCTGCCTTGTATTCCTGTCTCATTATTTCCTTGCCTCTCTCTCTCCTATCTGATTTGTCGTACTGGAAGTGAGCCTAAGCAGTCATTCACAGCCGAGTGTTGCCCCAGGAGCTCTTCATTTGTACAAGCGGTCTGTACTCCAACTCGACAAGAGTGGGCACAGCGGCCTGCTGAGACCCAAGAGGACAGTGAAGAGGAGGGACAGGAGGAGAGGCAGCCCAATCCCGAGAAAGACGACATGCTGGCACGCAGAACTGGGGCCTTCCAGAAAACAACCAGCAGCCCCACTTTTAACAAGTTCCTTCCTATGCCTGCGTCCTTGCAGCCAAAGCAAGAGGGCCCCAAAGGGACTATAAAAGAAGAGATAATAAAGCAGAGGTTAGACTGCATATTGATGTGAGCAGCTGCTTCCTTTAGCTTTCCTCTACAAAGGCTTGTGTTTGGTCCTAACGTTTGAAATGGTTTTTATATTTGAATTTTTAATTTTGTTAATTGGAACTAACCCTGTGTTAACACACTGCATTGGCGATTGTGGTCATTGGGTCTTTAGCCAAGGAAGGAGAAAGAAATGGTTCCCTTTCAAGTATGAAATGTAACCATTACCCAATGGGTATTTACCGCCTAAAGACCCAAATCCTGAATATTGTATACCAAAGCTGCTCTTTCATCCTGTGATGCAGTCGTGGCCCGCCCCCGAGGGATGAAAAGGAGTGCATGCTCAGACCGTGTACAGCTAATGTAGCGTTGCTTCTACTTGATAAAAGTATGATATGAACAGGGGAGGTGAAGAGTAATGTAAAATACTGTAAGGAAAATAAAATGTATATTTTTCACAGTAGGCAGTCAAATACACGATTTCTGTAAAATTTGTGATGATATGAATTTTCCGGGACCCTACATATTAAGGCTAGTATAATCTGTGCTCAGTCTGTATCTAGTTATTACCTCCTCCTCACACAGCCCTAGTCACGCCTTGTCTGAAATTCTCTCCCTGAATCTCTGCTCTCCTGTGCAGCTCTTCTGCTGCTTCTGTGTCACCACCGGGTTTCAATAAGACGTACTTTTAACACACGCTGAGGCAGCTAGTAAAGTTAGCACCCTTAAGTGAATATGGTTTGCATATCAAATACCTCCCTCGCGGTATCTTCTGACGTAATTTGCATGCATTTCCATTCATTAACATTATTCATTATATTTAAATGAATTTTCCATGCTCTAGGTTGCCTGCCACTGGCTAGTGAATACAGCAGGCGCACAAAGCACACATTGATGTGGCTTCCTGCTTGCAAAACACGGTACCGCTGTTTAGTGAATGAGGCCCATAGGCTCTTAGTTTCTTTGTTTTGGTATACTTCAAACGTAGATAGCTTCAAAAGTTCAAATGTGAACATATGTCATTATCACTTCCAGGGGAAGTGAATCCCTTCTGTGATTTGAGTATGCTGATGCGATAATGACTATTGCAGCACCTGAAAAAAAACACGGGCGCTGGCGGGCGTTCTAGTAATTTACAGCATGGCTGCTGACGGGCGTTCTGGGTTTAGAGGGTTAATATTAACTCGGTCTCTGTAGGAGCTCACTTCCTGGCAGGTCCATTTTTGAAGGTGGCTTGGTGGCTTCAGCCGCCTATGAAGGAAATTGCATTCAGCTGAGTTGAAATATTGATTGTTTAAAGCGGCTTTCTTGTTGGCTATCACCTCCGCAAAGCAGGTAAGTGAGATGCAGGCATTCTCTATTGCAAAAGCCTGCTTAATTTTTACAGAGGCCAGGACAAAGGTCGTGCTCTTAACCAATCCTGCCTTTCTGCTGAAGACTATCTCGGCGTTACGTCAACCAGTCTGTGGAATTGGAGGCTTTCCGTCCTCCTCCTTTCCAGTCTGACAGGGAGCGACAGCTCCATATGCTCTGCCCAGTGCGGACCCTAGCGTACTGTGCTGACAGGATAAAAAGTTGGAGGCAGTCCGAACAATTGTCTTCTTCCATGGTCAGGCCCTGTCTAAGCAGAGGCTGTCCAAATGGATAGCAGACAGAGTCAGGACTGCCTATGAGCAAGCCAACTTGCCCCCTCCAGAAAAGTTAACTGCCCATTCCACCAGGGGCATGGCAACTTTGTGGACTTTTATTACAAGATGCATCTGTCAGAGACATTTGCAATGCAGTGGTGTGGGCTACTCCCCATACCTTCAATAGGTTCTACAGACTTAATGTCACTAATCCTCAAAACCATGGTTTTGGAACTACATTGTTTAAGGGCAATTTCTCAATTGTCTCTTACAATACAGGCTAGCTGCTTTTTAGTGGGGTTCCGAATGATAAGGCACAGGGCAGCCTTTGGCTTAGCCTTGCAGCATTCCAGTCGTCTGCAGTCTTGCCCTTGCAACTGCTTTGGTACACTCACCCATTCGGTAATGATTACTTTTCGGTCAAATCCAGTCAAGCTGGGAATTATACAGTGGTTAACAAGGTGGTCAGGCTGGTATGTTCTAAAACGGGAACTCCAAGCTTTTCTAAAGACTGAGCCAAGGGGAACGCACCACTTGTCTGTCTGTAATCAGTAGAAATTAGTCACCCCCTGGGAACTGTGGCTGCTGTTTCATAACTAATGTCAAGCACGTTTTAACAAAATGTTTTTGCCGAGTTGTGTTTACCTGTCTGTGTCTCTTGGTTTTTAATTTAGTTGCGAGGATATATAACTTGGAGTGCATGATCTATTTTACCTCTGGTGGAACAGTCTTACAGATCTGGTGTTTTATCCTGGGTTCGGTACAGGGTGGTTCCAAAGTCATTTCAGCTGTATATACCTCTATACCGTGTAACAACAGTTATAGGCATTGTTGTGGTCACTTTTGAGTACCATTTTGTGACTGCATCCCCTATAATGCAAGGTCCTGATAATCCCATCCTATTTCCCATGGTCTACTGTTGTTACCTTGTACTGTATGTTTTACAGTATTCTCCGGCTAAGAGAACACCCCTCGGGAAGCAAGTGAAGTGCTCTTATAGCTGAAGTGTTCTCTAAGGTGTAGTTAGGGACCAGATACAATGTTAATCAATAAATAATTAAATATGTATTACTTGTCATGACGCACATGCATCAGCATCTGAAATGAGCTGAATAAGTAAAGGCAAAACAATAGGCACACGTATGTTAATAAACTACAATAAAGTAACAGACAAACTAATGTCAATAAAACTAGCAAAAGAACACGGTTAAAAAGCTTAAATCGATATGTACTGTGAAATTAGCTGGTGGGTGTGTTTTGGTCTATCACAATGACAGCAGCAAAAATAATGGGTGGTACTTGGGGTTACCTTAACATTAATAAACTGTCAAACCAAATTAACAGAGCACCCCTACACAAGTTACAAAATGCAGCAGCAATATACTAAACATGCACATTATTTAACAGACTGGTGAAGCAACTCACCAGAGTGGGAAAGACCAAATTCCTCTGTGACTCCCCCCCTCCAAGAGCTCGGACAGTTTCCAAAACAAACATTGCATCCACTGAGGGTCACATGCATTTATCCCTTTCTCCATGGAAAACTGCAGAGAGACCATCCACATTGAAAAATATACTGTATATTACCTGTGTGTGTGTTGCACCAAAGTAATATTTGCCAGGTGATTTTAATGCTGTTTCATCATTAAAGGTGGCTATAATTAATCTGTTAAGCGATAACAAAGTGGTGTGTTTTATTAGTAGCACATTTTCAGTGAAAGTGACTAGCATTGTTTTTAATAGCAGCAGTGAATGGTCTTGTGGGTCGGAAAGCCAGCAAAGAACTACATCACCGAGGGTGTATAAACCTCAGTGAAGGACAGCCAAGTCCTCCTGTCTGGGTACTATGAGGATAGCGCTGGGGAGGAAGGAGAGTTGAAGATCTCAGGCCTGGAGAAAGATGACCCGCTGACCCGCAGGGCAGGTCTCTTCCAGAGGTGACCTGCTCTTACTTTCAGACCCTTTTCTCCTGGTCCCTGGCTCCCTCGGGAATAACAAGGTGATCCACGGGGAGAGCTCAGAACAGGAGGCAAAAATTAAAAGGTCAGAAGGCAAGGCCTTGTTGTCAGCGACACTCCTGCATTGCCCTGGATTGTTTGTCCCGCAGTAGTCGTCCTTGCTGCCTGTTTTCTTGTTTTTGTTGAAGCAGGTGGATGAATGGTAACAGAAGGGAATATAATTGGTGCATGAAAACTCTTTGTTTCTTTTTGATGGTCCTTTTTTGAATTGGACTTTCAAAAAAAATGAATCCAATATATTTTTTCTATGCAGATTATGTTGCAGGCAAAGGAAAAACTTGCATTCCAGTTGTAAGCTGCTGCTTTTTTCCTCTTTTTAACACATTTATTGCCAAAGGAGATTTGACCTGCTATGGTGACAGAGGTGTCATGAATTTCGCTATAACACCAGATCTGTACACATCATTGTTCCAGGACCTTTGTCCTTAAGTATTATGTTAAATGAAACTGATCAGTTGAAACATACTAACTTCTACTGAATGCCTTTTTTGTTATTCACATGATTTTTTTTCTCCCACTGCATATTTGGTGTAACTGGATCATTCTCTCAGCAGTAGCTCTGCCCTATTGAGCCCGGTGGATCAGTTCAGACAAGTGGCACCTGTGTCCACGGCAACAGTCGGTGTTACTACCAAGGAGAGTCCTCGAACAACTGGAACATTTCTTCAGTTGAGGAAACGGGAGATGGCAAATGAAGAGGAGGAGCAGCAAGAGGAGGAGGCGGCTGTGAAAGAGAGCTTTCCAGATTTGGAAAAAGATGACATGATGTCTCGTCATGCTCTAGTCTCCCACAGACAGACAGCAACTGCTGCCAGACAGTTCCTCCCAGTCCCAGCCTCTCAGCAGACTCGGACAAGTGAGGCCAGTCAGTTCCTCCCAGTCCCAGCCTATCAGCAGACTCGGACAAGTGAGGCCAGCAAAGATGATGGCAAGCCACAGAGGAGGCCATCTTGGTTAGATGATGATCTCCCACCAACGTGAGCTGCTTATGCTTTTTAATACGGCATAACCTGAATATTTTTAAAATGCCCTTTTCTAAAAAAAAAAAAAATATAAAAAAAAGATTATATTTATATATATGAATTATATATATATATATATTATATATATATATATATCGTCGGTATCCTTCACAAGCAGCCAGAGGAAGTGTTTTCTGGAATATTTACTTCAAGAACACAGTCGTGCTTTCTGATAACTGTAAAAATCCTTACAGCAGCGCCAAAACCTGCTGGAGCACTGTTGACAATAGATTTGTGTGCAGTACTTCCTCCTTAGAAACTGCTATATCTAAAATAGAAGCCCCTGAAATAAAATAAGTGCTTGCTGTCACATTAAGCCAAAGAGCCTTTTAAAATGAATTTGGCAGGTAATTAGTCATGAGGTGCTTGCACAAAGTTACAGTGCCGGCATTCTCGTGCTTGCTCTCGTTTCTGCCAGCTTGTGAATACATGCACTGTGGTGTGAGTGGCTGTGTCTCCTGGGACACCCACATCAGCGACCAACTTCTTCTTTTCTTTTCCTGGTAAACCAGTTTAGATTGGATAAAGTTGTGATTTGACAGGTGGATTTTGTGGGTTCTATCCAGTTATGGTTGTGGTTTGCCACAAGTGTTTTTATTTTGTTTTAAAGGGGGGATCGGTAACACTTTGTTTCTAGGGGAGATCTTGGTTCAGTTTTTACATCGTGTACGCAGAAAGTTTGTTGCTTGTCTTTGCTTACATGGGAATAATTTGTGTTGCAAATGGAAGGGTCATGTTCTTACATTATGTCTGTTTGGTCAGGTTACACATTAATTTGCACAGCTGCTCTAATTATGAATCTAAAAAAAAAACGTTTTGTCTGCATAACAAACCTAAATTTACCATATTTATTTAGGTTTATATAGAATGTTTATTTTATAAAAACTTCATTACAGTTAAGACAGTTTTAGATGAATGTTTGTAGGGCAAAGACTCCCCCTCCATATTTTTCTTTACATCTTTTTTAAAGAATTTTTGTGGGATACAGGAATAGCAAGTTATGATGCAGTTCATGTAGGTATTAGCAACCATCCATTTTAAATTGCACACAAAAGCTTGGCTAAAATGGGGATTTGTTTATTTATTGTTACAACAGTCTGTCTGACTTAAAATGGACACCCACTCATAAGTTCTGAGGTAAAGCTATAAGAAGAAAAACAAATCAATTAGAGTCAATGTTTAGACATAAAAAGCTGTTTAATTACTTCAGCCAGGCTTTTTCTTTTTGGCAAAACATTTGCAGCCTTGGATGTGAGACGGTACTTTTTTTTTTTTTTTTTTTTTTTCCACTTGGTAAAACTACTCAAACTATGCAAACTTAACTGCACAAAACCATCCATTGTTTGAATGGGATAGCTCGTACTGTGTGGTACTGGTAAACAATCAATGAAAGAACTGCTCGCGGCTTTGCCTGAGCGTGAGCAATAATTTGTTTTTAAACATGCTCGATAACTGGATTGAAGGTACAGCAAACTATAGCACCTGATATTTACAATTACCTTTTTTATCAGTATGTTTGAAAAAGTTCAAACGAGCTCTTACATGACCATTTGACTTGATACAACCTTTTAGTAATTACAGTGTACTATCAAGGTGTAAGCAAAAACTAAATCATTACTGTTTCTGTAAGGCTTTTTCATGTTCCGTAAGTACAGCATTTAAACTTGTACTTGAACACGTATGATCAGTGGTCAGATTTGCACGTTTTGATGTTTAGTCCCAACAGTATTTTCTGATTCTTCCGCTTGTTCTTAAGGATTTCTGAAGTTTGGAGTTACATATACAGTGCTTGCTTGAATATGTGATTACGACAAGGTCTATTTTTTTCTTTTTTCTTCAGTTTTCTAAACTACATCCTTTCTTCTTTGTATTGTTTGGTTTTTTAGCTACAGCCACAGAGCTTCTGTATCTGATGATGCAGAGTAAGTAATTTCTTGTTTTTGTGTTTTTGGAAACAAATGAAACTGCATGTGTGTGTGTGTGCATCACGTCCATTCCCCTGCACTAACGCCATAGCAGCCAATGCATGTGTTTGGGCCTTCCTGCGGTTTGTTCGCTTCAGCTTCCGATAAAAAATTGTGTCATCAAACACAAGGAAGGTGAAAATAAACATGTTTCTGTCGTTGGGAGTAAAGAATTAGAACGTTCTGCTAGGGCTTGATGATATTGAGGTTGGAGGGTGTGTGTGTGTTTCCACTTGAATCGTCTTCATCAACTCAAAGCAGTGGAACCCATTCTCAAAAGGAATTGTAGGAATAATTCACACTGTTGTTAAGACTTGTGCACTGGAGTCTGGATCAACCTATCCCACGAGTGAGTTTCTTTAGCAAGTCCATCATCTATTAACCATTATAGGGGTTTGTTTAAATGATCTATACAGTGGCAAATCTTCACATATGCCTCCCTAAAGCCCCCTAAAATGCAGACCCAGTGTGTTCACTGTGTCTTTATTATATTAAGTGATGTAAATAAAGGGTTCTGTGAATCCCATGCCAGGAAAACACAAGCAGGATTAATAGAGTTAAAGCTTAGTATTGTTAGCATTAAGTTACTTTGCAATAATACAGTGCTGCCACAGTATAACTCATTTACATAGTTGTAATAATAGGGCATTATATCATACCCAAGGCCAAGACAGGTACACTGGTCTGCTGGGTTAAGTGGAGTTATTTTCCCCAGACTGTTTTTGGTTTATATTTCCGAAACCTGTTTTACCATACAGGTCTCCAGTGATAAGTCTTGAAATCCGGTGCTGTTAGGGTGTTTTCATTCCAATGTGTGTTCCAGTCAGCCCCCCGCCACCTGGTTTAACTGCTATAAATATACAGTTTAATCCTTGGATGCTTTACGCAATGTGTCATTCCTAGAAGATAACAATGTGTGCATCTATGTATTAAACACACCAGATCAGATTGTCTGAGAAAATGAAGCAGAGAGCAATATCCCTGTGCAATACAAGACAGAAGCAATATCCCTGTGCAATACAAGACAGAAGCAATATCCCTGTGCAATACAAGACAGAAGGAACACGGACCATCTGTGAGAACAGCAGCATAGTTACAATTTAAAAATGGTTATTTTCACCCTTGCACTGCACTTCCATGGAGCTCTTTGTCAGTCTTTTAATAGTACATTGCATAGGACTGTTCAGGCAGCTTTTTCACCAGCACTAATGGCTTTTTTTTTGCTTATTAACAACCAACAGGAATGGACTGAAAACCTGACAGCCTGATGTCAGAGCAAGTGCTGATTTTAATTGGGCTGCTGACGTGTACAGGACTGTAACAAAGTGCACGGCTTTGTGGCTTCTTTTTAATTTCATTTTATTCTTTTGTTTTTAAATGTGATTGTTTCTCATTTATTTATCCACACTCCTTTCAGTGAGGGCTGCAAGGTGATCATCCATAACTACGTTCCCCAACACCTCCACTGTGCCATTCCCTGCGCATCTATTGCAAATCGCGATGTGATGCAGGATTGCAAATACAACTCCGATTGCATAGCAGTTTCACCAATTCCAGATAGACACAGCGTACAGCTATGGCCAATAGAATTAACAAATTTTGCTTCATAAAGTCAATGAAAGCTGCAGAATAATGTTACATCAAATAAATAAATAAATAAATAAACCATCAACATAATTGATATATTTTATTTAACCTCATGTAATCAAAGAAACTACAAAATGATATCACAGAAGTATGCCAGAAGCCTTAATAGTAGTACAGTATTTAAATGTTTAATTTCAAGTGTCATTTTTCCTCAATTCTAAAATTCTAGGTGAAGCAAAACGTTTGGCCACAGCTGTATAGATAACAAGCTCAGGTGTGTGTATTAAACTGACAGTAAAACCAGGATTGGATCAGACTCCTATGCAATGGGAGTCTTAAAATAAGCAGCTGACAAAAATATTATAACAGATAGTAACATTATTGGATCACAGTACAGTCACAGCACATGCTTGCATTCATTATATTTTGCTCAACTCGACACTTTTTTCGTTAACCTACTTAATGAATAAAGCAACAAATATGGTTGTCGCATTACGTCTGTAATTTACGCAAACTGTAAGTATTATTCTCTTTCTGCAAGGTATAATATGAGTAAGATGACTTATTTTAATATAAAGACTGTCGGTGCCATTGAGTAAGTCAGGTGTTGCTTGGTGGTCTTGGCAGTCTTCCTGTGTCATAAAAGCACTTTACCATATGCTTTCAGCAGCAATGCACATCTTAACTGTGGATATGGTTTGATCTTTTTACTAGAAGTATTCATTCAGAACCTGCCGTTTACCTTTCAGTGTTTAATGATTCAAGCATCGTACTCCCCACTGAGCAGAAACCGCAGGCCGTCTTCAACAAACACGATTTGTATAATCATGTCAAGTAGTTGTTGCAGAGGTAACTTCGAACACATTAACCAGATGCAATGTTATTATTAACCCAACTGACTTCCAAAAATCTAATGGATTACTTTAAAAAACAAACAAACAAAAAGCCAATTAGGTGTCTGATAATTTTCTGTACTGCTAGGACTCATGCGCACACACACAGTTAGTTACACACATGCATGTTCCTTGCATGCAGAGAGAAGAAATGAAATGACACCTGACCTCCTTGATATTTTATATTGTTCCTGGCTTTCTGTTTCTTAACTTTAGGCCAAAGTTCGATCCACACCTGCTTCTAATTTTCTGGACAAGCTCTCGGTCCATTATTTGGAATACCTTCAGGTGGTAGCAGACCATATTGCTTTACTGTTTGCATTCTGGGCCTCACACACAACAGTCTTTGTGTTCTGTGAAAAAAAAAAATTGGTTGTGTTTTTATTCGGCACGCATTTGAACTAGAGCATCTTATTCATAAACTGCCTTATAGGAAGAAGGGGAGGGGGTTAGCAGTGATTCTGCAACTGATTTTCATTTCAAACCAGGCTTGCAAATATGTTCGGCCCCACAGGCCTGAGCTGCTGCTTTAATGTAAACTTCAGCATCCACCAGAGTTCTACAAACACCTTGCGTTGGTCTGCACCCACGTGGAGTGCCTTGCCTCCTGAGTAGTCAAGCAGCTGTGCGTCCTTCCTGCTTTTCAGAAGTATGAGCATGATCGACATGAGGTGTGAGGAGGAGGCGATCCTGCAGCCGCACAGCAAGGCTCGCTATGAGCATCTGCACAATTTACACAACCGCCTACGAGAAGAGGAGGATAAGTGGCAGGATGTAAGTATTTAGAACAGGCTAGTCTAACTGCCCCCACCCCTGCTAGCATGAACCAAGCTAAGCTTGTAAATGAAAGGAATGAAAATTGGCACACCTCCTACAAAAGCGTGATTTTTGTGGTGTCTGTGCCTTTAGAAATAGGGAGAGGCAGCCCTTGTTATAGAACATATCTGCCGTGTTTTATTGTGTTTTTGTATAAAAATAAAATTTAAAAAAAGCAGTATTTAAAGTTTGGAATATTTCAACGTTCCTTTCAGGACCTTGCCCGCTGGAAGAACCGAAGGAGAAGTGCCTCTCAAGACCTGATAAAGAAAGAGGAGGAGAGGAAGAAGGTGGAGAGGCTAATGAGTGGCGACAGGGAATTGTCAGAAAGGAGGAAAAGCATCAAGACCTACAGGGAGATTGTCGAGGAAAAGTATGTGCAACACGAATTCTCTTGCAATGTGATACTGTCAAGATGTGTCTCTCGGTTTAACTCAGACCCTACAGAAGTACAAGGAAAGTGTAGCTCATCCTTGAGATGATTATACAATCTATAAAAAACAGAATCCAAAACAATGGCAAACAAACTAAGTTGTAATTTTACTGTATGCGCATGTGTACTCTACCAGCAAATTGAGTGACTTGACTGGAGGTCTGTTTCATTGTAGCGGCCTTTGGCTACCCAAGGATTTTAAAACTTTCTTCTGACCTCTTATTAGCATACTGTATCAACAGTCTCAAAGGTCCCCTTGTCATTTATTGAAGTTCTTTTGTCTTAAACATTTCATGACCTAGATTTGATGTGTCAAACGTCTTGAAAGTTGTCATTTGCTGTCTTTTGGTCTTCTGGATGGTGTCTGTTTAATCTCACGATATTGTGATGCTTGTCCTGTTAGGGTGTCCTCAATCCCTTTGGAAAGGGTAGCAGGCAATCAGTCAGGGGGTGAGGTTTCCTTCAGCTATGATCAAAGTAATAATTACCAAAAAGCTTACCCACCAGATTCACGTTGCACAGCTATGGACATCTCTTAATTCCCCTTTGAACACTTTCTTTCAACAGATTGACCTTGTACAGGTACACTGCTATAAAGAATACTTAAAAATTCAAATTAACTGTTTGCTGTGTTTTAGTTGCTATTTTTTTTAAGGTACTTGTTACTGTTTTCCTTATAAAATAAAAGCATTCAGCTGACACAGTGAATACATACGGCTGGAAACAGTAACTCAGGCTGACAACACACTTTGATTGAACCCCCTACTGTGATTGATCAGCGGTCTAATAGCAATTAGCCATATGGAATGAATTGAGCTCAGCCAACCTGAGACAACTGATGACCGCGCAAGCCTTGCTGACGTGTGCCTATTGACCAATTATGTGAGACCCAAGGCATTTTAGTTGACTTTTTATATACTGGCTAAAAGATCGTGTCTTTTCAAAGGATAAATACCTTTTTATTCACTTGAGTACCATTTTATTCTTTTCCCGTTCTTGGTGCTGTGTTTTTGTTTTTCAATTTTGAATATTTTTATTTATTTATTTATTTATTTTTAAAATGCAAAATCAGCCTCAGAGTCCATTCTACTATTTGGGTTTCACAGTCTAAGACCAATGTTCTTGGGTAATGGTTTATATGTTTGCCCTGTAAAAACTCAAGCTCTCCGTGGCAGGGACAGGATTGTGATGGGTTTGTTGTAACTCCTTATAGGGAACGCAGAGAGAAGGAGCTTCACGAGGCCTACAAAAACGCGAGGAGTCCCGAGGAAGCCGAGACCATCCTGCGACGCTACACTCAGCGCTTTACAGTCAGTGAGGCCGTCCTGGAGGGGCTGGAGATGCCAAAGTTCCTTCAGAGGAGTCTGTCTGTGGACTCGGACACCCCTTTGTCCCCCACAAAGGAGGCCTCCAACCCCATGAAGTACCTGCGGCAACAGTCCCTGCCAGCCCCCAAGTTCACAGCGACCGTGGAGGCCACCATCTCAGTGGTGCCTCAGCCTCAAGTCAGCCCCACACAGATCTATCCCACTCGAACTGTTTCAACCAAGGCAGTGCCTATCCTGAGCCCCAAGCCTTATTCTCAGCCCAAGAACTCCCAGCCAGGACTGCGGTCATTCACAGTAAGAAATGCATCACATAACTCTTTATCATATCTTGCAAAAGATCTATAGCTAACCTGAATGGTGATTTGACATGCTCAACAAGCATTGCTCGATCTAGCATTGAATCCTCTCTTTCTATATAACAAATATAATAATCCTATGTATAATACTAATTCATTTTTATAAATTCTTTGGTAAGAATTGAAAAGGCGTTAAATTAATATTTTAAAAAGTTGTCTGCAATGGCTCAGTTTTTAATATGAATTTATATTTTCTAAAAATGCAGCTAAAAGTACATTGAATTGTAAGTCCCCAAGTCTAAATGAATCTAAAGTATTTGCTATGCACAGTCCTATGTTGTTTTGCTTGTGTTTAGGTGGATGGGGTGGTTAGAGTGAATGGAGAGGCATTCAGCGGAGCAGAGGATGAAAGGGAAAGTACGTCGGTAAAGATTCCCTCCACCAAATCACAGGGGATTGAAAGTACAGCCAGGATGAATACAGCCCCAGTGAAATCACATACGCCTCAAGAGAATACCGAGGTTAATACATCACTGGCAAAGTTCCATTTGGAGAGCAGGGTCGATGCCTGTCCAGTCAGTTTCGATGGCTCTCCAGTCAGATCGCCACAGCAACCCGGGCCGGATAAATCCTCAGTAAATTCACAGAAAGATACCTGTGGAATGGACTCTGCATCAGAAAGGCCAACATCACTTCTAACTGTAAGAGCTGCTAATATTTTTTATCAACATCGTATTTTAATGTTGCAATGTGTCTTTCCCTGTGACACATTCATATGCATGTGGAAAATGGTATTTTAATTTATAGTAATTAATAACTTGCTGAGTATGCACTCAAATACCTACAAACATGGATCTGCTGGTAAGCTTTGCAGTGTACATTTTGCCCCAGTGTAAAATCTTCACCTGTTCTTTCTGTTAAGATGGTGTACATAGTATTTTAGGAAGAATCACCTGATCAACATCAATCAATCAAGTTTGTTAAAACTAGATAGACAGTAGATGTGGCTTCTTTTTTCAATAACCTTTAAACTTGGGGAGATCTTAAGAATAACAATTTTTTTCCCCAGGTTCCGTGCAGAGAGAACCTTGTGTCTGAAGATCAAGGGTTGGAGACCGAGTCGTCACAAAAAGGTTTGCAACATTCCTTCAAATGTGGATCATGGTTTGTTACTGCAGGATACAGCTGTGGTTTAAACATCTATGCAAGAGATGTGTACATTACATGTAACGGTCAAATTAGTACACAGTCAGCACTCGCATATCGGACCCTATAAAATTTTGACTTCAGTGACGGTTAAACATGTGCGATGCAGATCTGATTATTTCATTCTGGCCCGTTCCAACCTTTGTCTGTTTTTTCAGGGAACAAAAAAAAGATACAATATTAAAAATACGTAGCTGAAAGGACTATGTTTTAAAATAAGTAGGCTTCCATTTACATGTACTGCAGTTGGTTTTGTTGGTACAGTACTAATTCAGAATCATGATTCTGAAAATATCACTTGCGATAAGAGACGACTGTAAAATTCCCCATTAACGATGCAACAGCAAAATTAAATCAAGATGTTATCCATGCACAGAACAGCGTAAAACATAAAAGGCAATGCAATTTAACAAAAGATTAAAAAAAACACCAGTTTCGAGAATTAAAACCGTATCCAGTCAGTATGCAAAATTGCTGAATATAGAGCTCGATAAGGCCCTAATGTAACCGTTCACTTGCAAATGAAAATGCACAAAAGCAACTAAAGATAACGGGTTAAAAATAAATAAATACATCACAGTATCTAAAACTGTTTAATGACTAACCTTTACATTACTGTAGCTTATCTTGTTTGCTTTTTTTTTGCTTTTTCGTCATGTGAAATTGGAGTAAGCGTTGTGTAACTGAACAATAAAGACAGAGGGGTAAAAAAAAAAAAAGCCGGGCTGTGACAGATAAACAAGTACATTGTAACGCTGAAGAGATGGGCTGATACTTTGTTTGTTTGGTTGTTTTGGCTATCGTGCCTTTTGTTTTGTATGTGTTTTGTGTTTGTGTTCAACCCTTTTTTTTAATAAAGAAACAAGCGCAGTACTTGCCTGTTATGGTTTAATTTCTGGTCTGACATCATCCACCCAAGCTATCCTCCCACAGGAACATATTACAGACATTTTACATTTTATATTATGGATTGCTTTGTGAAAATTTTTGTTGCTGTCTGATTATTTTTTTTTAGACAAACACTGTGCATTTGTACTGTAGAAAACATCTAGACAAAACTGAAATGTAAAATTGATGTTGTGATTTTCAGATGAGGAGCGTGCTGTTCAGGCCTTAGAAACTCTGACCAGGTCTGTTGAGAGCAGTGTGGTGACTGAACAGAAGGATGATGATAATGAGAACTCTCCTAGAGAAGGACACATGAACTGTCAGAGCACTGTTCTACTGAAGACAGTACAGGTAAGACAATCCTCTGGTAACTTGATTTACATGATGTTAAATCAAATATCTAAATTGTGTTCATATAGTTAGTGTTTTATTTATTTATTTATTTTTAATTGTCTCAATCCCTAAAATTCTAGGTGATGCAAAACTTTTGGCTGTAGAACAAAAATAGCCTTTTTTGGCACACTTTCCAAGGCAATGTTGAGAGGACAATGCTATTTTCTTTGTCCTGTGTCTTTCATGAGAGAGGCTTTAATTGTATGACTTTTTCATTATTAACGAAGTACTCACCGACAACAAAGAGACCAGAACAGAAACTAGAAGATGGTTTTGACAATGTAGCATCAGAGAAGAGGCAAGTGAGCCCTGCTGAAATCCAGACTTCATACCTGCCAGTTAAACAAGGTAAAACCTCCTTTAGGTATTTACATTTTTAATGACAATATAGTACTTGAATGCTTTACTTTCTTTGTACTGTGACCACCTATGCTGTAATAAAATTTTGTTAATATAGATTAATTTAAAAAATAATACTAATCTTTACATCTCACAACTGTGAATTAAAAAAAACAAAAAAAACAACTACTTTATACAGAAAACGTTTGTTCCACTAACTGATGAGTCAGAATTTGATGGCAGAATTGAAATCATGTCTTATAACATGTTACCTCTTGATTTCAGTGAACGTTTCCTGCATTCTTAATCATTTTGATCCCAAGTCCTTTTTTGTTTATCTTGTATGGCTCTGTCCTGTGGTATCGTATAAAAACAAATAAAACCAGAAGACTCTGGTCATTGTGCTAATTAAAATCCCTTAAAGATTTCTACTGCTAAAAACATTCCTCATCAGGCAAGGGCGCAAAACAAGAGGCATTGATGGAAGAGCTGCTCTGCATGCTTGAACGTTTTTGGGTTTTATTTTTGATCGCGACGTCCTTTTGAACAATGTGTGAGCCTGTGCCTGTTTCCTAATTTTAAAGCTGTTAATTATGTATGTGCATTTCTGAAGCTGAAGAACAATGTATGCCACAGGAAGGGAGCCTTGGTTTCTTGTTATTGGAATGTACTAACTTGGACTACTTTCTCTTGTGCAGTGTGAACTGATAACAGCAGCAGCTTCCTGCTCAGACTAGAAACTAACTAAGAATTGTTATGTGTTTGTTTATTTTTAAACATGTACCCAGGGCTATAGTCAAGTATTTTTTAGGGTTCTATTTTTTTTCTTCCCAGAAGTAATTCAATAAGACTTTGACATGTTACTACCACCACCAGCGACTCTAGTATTTTGAAGTACAGATGAGATTATATTCTTAAACCTCAGTTTCCAAAAAAAAGTATAGGTAGACCCATTGTCTCTTGCAAAATCCTTTCTATCTTTTAAAGTAAAAAAATCCACTGCTTTTACTTCTATATGTGTGGTATAAGTGAAGTATAATCTGGAGCCCTGTGATTTGTGAAACACACCTGACTCCATCTGAAAGATTACTTTTGTGTCTCATAGTATTTTCAATACATTACTAGGCCCTGATTTATCCTGTATGTTACTGACAGTGTCCCGTGTTATAGAAAATATGAGTCTATCTAATTCGATGTAATAAATGCTAGTTAATATAGGTCTATGCAATAGAAGCTAGTTAATATAGGTCTATGTAATACGAGCTAGTTAATATACAAGTAGGTCTATATAATAAATGCTAGTTCACCAAACTGTGTTCCTGCGAAGTATGGTGCGGGGTGGATACAATTAATAGCAGGTTAAACATGTCCCAGGAAACTTAGCATATTGGTTACTCAGTCAACAGAAAAGACTGTGTTACCTGGCGCAGGGCTCGAAATTAGCGGTGGCCATGCGGCAATTGTCGTTGGTGAGAGTCCTGCGTGGGTCTGATTTTTCTGACCCGGACCCGCTACAGACCCGACCCAGACTCCCAGCCTGCTGCAACAGCGTCTTCATACTCCAAGGAATGTGTAAAGCACCTCACATTCACACAGATATCTACCATTCACAGATTGAGTATATACAATAGGCTATACACAGTGTGGTAGCTCCCTCTAGTGGTCTGGATATATTTTAACATGGTAACATATTAACTATCTCCTACTTACTTTACTATAACATGCCTGCTTATTCCTTCCGTGCCACCAGTTCAACAGGAGCTACACTTGTGCTTTCACAGAGATCATGTACCAGTTTTGTGGCTGTCATTCACAAAAACATAATGACAGGTTTTACAAGCTACAAATCCAGTCATATGTTCATTATTTTCATTCGCTATAATTCCACACTTCTGAGTTAACTCTCAAACTATTATCCACTACATGATATAAACCTGTATCTTTTGTTTTACCTCGTCCACAGACATTTTTTATCACCATGCCGACGTGATAAAAGGATCTTGTGACGTATCAAACAAGAGGCAAAACAAACAGAACACTGCTTAGTCAGCTGACTCCTCCCTGTTTTGGTGCAGGAAATACATTTACCTTCTAATACGTTATTTGGTAAGGGTTTACAGATGAGTATGCTGAAAGGATAGAAATCGTTTTGGATGATTCAAATTCAAAACCGCAAACTGCGAAAAAGTTCACGATCTGACCCAAACCCCACCCGCTTTGTGGGTGAGCCGCAGGTACCGGACCCGATGCAGGACTCAAGCGTGGGTGCCCTTCTCAATTGCCGCGATGCCTTTCAAACTATATGTCTATTCATGGACATTGAGGCCGCAGTGCCCTTTCAGCTACAGCAGAGACACCTGTAGTATGTGTTTGGATCCAAACATTAACACAATTACGTGGTTAAATCACATCAGCGGGGAAAACAACAACAAACACCTAACACTACCCCTTAAGCACATGGATTTAAGGACGCTTACAAATGAGAGGAGGCCATTCGGCCCATCTTGCTCGTTTGGTTGTTAGTAGCTTATTGATCCCAGAATCTTATCAAGCAGCTTCTTGAAGGATCCCAGGGTGTCAGCTTCAACAACATTACTGGGGACTTGGTTCCAAATTCCCACGGTTCTCTGTAAAAAAGTGCCTCCTATTTTCTGTTCTGAATGCCCCTTTATCTAATCTCCATTTGTGACCCCTGGTCCTTGTTTCTTTTTTCACATCAAAAAAGTGCCTTGGGTCAACATTGCCAATACCTTTAAGGATTTTGAATGTTTGAATCATATCGCCGCATAGTCTTCTTTGTTCAAGACTGATAGATTAGCCTGTCTGCATATGACATGCCTTTTAAAATTCTTTGCACTCTTTCTAGAGCAGCAATATCCTTTTTGTAGCGAGGTGACCAGAATTGAACACAGTATTCTAGTTGAGGTCTTACTAATGCATTGCAAAGTTTTAACATTACTTCCTTTGATTTAAATTGAACACTTTTCACTATATATCCAAGCATCTTGTTGGCCCTTTTTATAGCTTCCCTACATTGTCTAGATGAACACATTTCTGAGTCATCATAAACTCCTAGGTCTTTTTCATAGATTCCTTCTTCAATTTCATTATCTCCCATATGATATTTATAATACACATTTTTATTTCCTGCATGCAGTACCTTACACGTTTCCCTATTAAATGTCATTTGCCATGTGTCTGCCCAGTTCTGAAGGATGTCTAGATCATTTTGGATGACCTTTGGTGCTGTGCGTAACAATGCCACCTCAGAAAAGAGTCAAAGAAAAAAAGTAGAACGTATTTGCAAAACCTCTGCAACACAAATATGCAAAACATGATCATTTTTTCAGGTCAGTAGTTTAGAAATGTTTGATACTTCCAAGTGATTTTCTTAACTCTAACTTTAATATGTTTCAATTGCTGTTATCACCTTCTTTTATTTCCTTATTTTTACCACAACGACACCAAAACCTGAAGAAATTACATTCTACATTGAATTGCAGTGTTTATTATCATTATCTGTCCATTTTATAACAAATAAATATGTTTTTTAAAGCTACCAATGTCTTTTTTAGGTAGCACCTCCCGGTGCCCCCACAGGTTTTGTAGAATCTTACTTTTGTCCCACTTTTGGCTAGTTGTCCCATTTTTCTGAATGTCTGTGTTTGGCCATAGACTCAGCTGTAATTGAGCACCAGTGATGGACTGAGGTAAATCTAAAGCTACCAGCTGGCCCCATAATCCCTGAGACAGGACAGGTTTTTAAAGTTGCCGCTAAACTGAAATAAATTAGTCTGTAAATTAAGGGGTAGATGTACTAAGATGGGCCAGTCGCAGCGCAAACGTACGACAATTTGCAAAGTGTACATTTTGTTGTATGTACTAAGAAAAAATATGTTAATGAAGAGAGCTGGAATGTATTAATTCAAATGTTATTTGCGTCATCTTAGCGAGATCTCTAGCGAGGGTGGCATTTTTTAAAATAAAATCACGGCAGTTAGGTTGTGGTTTGCTGCAAAAGAGGCTGCCTGAAGGATAACGTCTATACATGCAAGGGTGCAAGAATCAAAATAACATTGTTTTTGTTAAATGTAAACCTCTTCTAAAAATGAGTTTTCAAGGCTTGTAAGTACACCCTGACTTTAGTGAAAATTAAGTACTTGCTCGTTTGTCTAAAAAGTATATTCTCACAACTGGCAACCCACGAGAAAAAGCAGATTGGGAAATGCCAGCAGCAATTGTGACTTCAAAAAATGCTTTCAAAAGTTTTTAACAAATTGATGCAGTTGTAAGTGTCGCAATTACCCACAGTTTTACTGCATCTCATTACATTATTTTTGATGCCTCATTTGCATTATTTCCACCCTGTTTTTGCGAATTTCTGCAGGAACGCCCAGAATTACATGTTCATTTAAGGCTAAAGCGCAACTAAGAACAGCGGCTGCAAAGCATTAGCTAAAATGATGCGAACAGCATTGCGTTTGTTTAGTGCATTTCACGTTACACTTCTGACTGGTTTGCAATGATTGCTACAGATGCAGCACTTCAATACATCTACCCTAAGTGTTTAACCTTTGCTAAATTTGATATAGTAGCTTAATAACCGCAAGGCATTAAGAGACGATACATCTAAACGATACATGTTCAAAAGATGATACGTCTTGAATATTTTTATTTTCATTATGTATTTTATGTAAGAGCTCAGATATAGAATAAAATGCAGAACAACATCATGTCCCAGATTTAGGCTTCGGAAAGTTGGTGGCTTTATCAGTAAATTCAACACAGCACCTCTGCATTTTTTGTGTTACGCGTGGGAATGAGATTTCTGAGTTTAGTTTTGGTTGAATTGAGTAGATTATATGATACTAAAATTGATCAAAAACAGTTCCATGGATTAGCAATAAAAGCCAATGCCTGGTCTCAGCGCAGGGAGCTAATTGTGTTTCATAAAGTCACGTTTTATGTTAACAGATTGAATTACCTACTGCGTTAGTTTTCCTGTAGTACTTCATGAAAAACTGACAAATTGAGAAATGTGATATTTTGAAATCTAGCATGGCTACTATTATGGCTTCCAGTAGAATTACGATATAATTTTTTAGTTTCTTTGGTTACGTGATGTTAAATAAAATATCTAAATGTATATTTTTGTTTTGTAATGGTCTCAATCCTAAGGTGCTGGTTGACAATAAAAAAACTGAAAAACAAAACATTTCCTGATTAAATTAATAGTTATTAGGTTAAGCTGTGCTGTTTTTTATGTGACCAATAATTAGCTTTGTGTAGGAATCATAAGCAAAATTACACAACATCCTATGCTTTGTCCTTGACTTAAGCTCAGTGGCCTTGCTACCCTCTACAAATGTATTGAATTGAAGGCCATTTTGGTCTTGCCCTGTTTGTTGCCAGTTTAGTTGTTGTTCTGGTGCTGCCTGGGTAACTGGCCTTGAATAACGAACAGTGCTCTGCATATAATATTAATAGACTGCCCATCTTGTAATAACCTCTAGCAGTGCTGGCGTTGCCGTATTAAACCAGTTATTTGTGAAGGTAGTAAGGAGCTGTCTTCATTGCACTGCAGTGGAGAAAGCATTGCTGCACTGTAGTAAGTTGTGGTTTTGAGCTACTGATTTCTAAAACCGAGAAAGTCTAATAAGATGGCCATACTTGATACTAGCAATGTGAGTCCACTGAAACAAGTCCCTCGCACAATAAAAAGGATACAACAAAATTGAGCTGCTTATCAAAAAGTAGTTTAGTTTTACCTTGCTCAGTAAGACTGCAATTAGAATCATGTAGAGCAGATTTAACTTCCCGCTCTCCTCTTAACTTCCTTCTGTTCTTTCCACAGATTCTGGCCTGAGTGAGGGAAATGCAAATGTAAGTACACAAAACTGGTACAGTTTCCCAAGGAACGTTTTGTCTGGATGCAGTGGATTTTTGAAGTGGTTTTAACTCCTATTTCCCTCATCAATGCGTTGTTCAAATACTGTTCACTCCAGATTGCAGGTCTTGTCTGGGAACCCACAAACAAATTATCAAAAATTGACAGAGAGGAACAAAGTAAAATTATCAAACTATTTTTTAAGCAGGAGGCTTCTAAAGGCATTGCATGCTTAATGGCAAACCTATTTTTACATTTATCACCTGAGCACAGATTGCTCGGCTTCATCTGCATTTGTAAATTTTGTTTTCTTTAAATGTCTCCTTTATTTATAATACCCCAGTGACCCTATTCAATGCCACTGTTAGGCAAATGCAGAATTACTACTACTATTTTAGTTTATATTTTACTGCTTGGTTAAAATCCAGTACTGTGATCATTTTTGCAGTGATATTTTACTTAGCTCATTTTATTAAATTTTTTCTTCTTATTTGACTATACATCGGTTCCATCCAGGTTGGTAGCAACATAGACGTAGAGTTCACACTGTTAGATTGGAGAGCACATTCACTCTATCACGTTCCTTTCTCTTGGTGTGGCCTGTTAGATCCCAGTCCCTCCAGTCAATCTGTCCAAACGCAATGACTACTGGTCGTGGGACCCAGAGGAGGAGCGCAAGCGTCAGGAGAGATGGCAACAAGAGCAGGAACGCTTGCTTCAGGTATAATACCGGTGCTTTCACTACCCCCCGTCCCGTCCCGGCGCAGGCCTGCTTCAGGTATAATAGCGGTGCTTTCACTACCCCCCGTCTCGTCCCGGCGCAGGCCTGCTTCAGGTATAATAGCGGTGCTTTCACTACCCCCCGTCCCGTCCCGGCGCAGGCCTGCTTCAGGTATAATAGCGGTGCTTTCACTACCCCCCGTCCCGTCCCGGCGCAGGCCTGCTTCAGGTATAATAGCGGTGCTTTCACTACCCCCCCGTCCCGTCCCGGCGCAGGCCTGCTTCAGGTATAATAGCGGTGCTTTCACTACCCCCCGTCCCGTCCCGGCGCAGGCCTGCTTCAGGTATAATAGCGGTGCTTTCACTACCCCCCGTCCCGTCCCGGCGCAGGCCTGCTTCAGGTATAATAGCGGTGCTTTCACTACCCCCCCGTCCCGTCCCGGCGCAGGCCTGCTTCAGGTATAATAGCGGTGCTTTCACTACCCCCCCGTCCCGTCCCGGCGCAGGCCTGCTTCAGGTATAATAGCGGTGCTTTCACTACCCCCCCGTCCCGTCCCGGCGCAGGCCTGCTTCAGGTATAATAGCGGTGCTTTCACTACCCCCCCGTCCCGTCCCGGCGCAGGCCTGCTTCAGGTATAATAGCGGTGCTTTCACTACCCCCCCGTCCCGTCCCGGCGCAGGCCTGCTTCAGGTATAATAGCGGTGCTTTCACTACCCCCCCGTCCCGTCCCGGCGCAGGCCTGCTTCAGGTATAATAGCGGTGCTTTCACTACCCCCCCGTCCCGTCCCGGCGCAGGCCTGCTTCAGGTATAATAGCGGTGCTTTCACTACCCCCCCGTCCCGTCCCGGCGCAGGCCTGCTTCAGGTATAATAGCGGTGCTTTCACTACCCCCCCGTCCCGTCCCGGCGCAGGCCTGCTTCAGGTATAATAGCGGTGCTTTCACTACCCCCCCGTCCCGTCCCGGCGCAGGCCTGCTTCAGGTATAATAGCGGTGCTTTCACTACCCCCCCGTCCCGTCCCGGCGCAGGCCTGCTTCAGGTATAATAGCGGTGCTTTCACTACCCCCCCGTCCCGTCCCGGCGCAGGCCTGCTTCAGGTATAATAGCGGTGCTTTCACTACCCCCCCGTCCCGTCCCGGCGCAGGCCTGCTTCAGGTATAATAGCGGTGCTTTCACTACCCCCCCGTCCCGTCCCGGCGCAGGCCTGCTTCAGGTATAATAGCGGTGCTTTCACTACCCCCCGTCCCGTCCCGGCGCAGGCCTGCTTCAGGTATAATAGCGGTGCTTTCACTACCCCCCGTCCCGTCCCGGCGCAGGCCTGCTTCAGGTATAATAGCGGTGCTTTCACTACCTCCCAATCCCCCCAATCCCCCACCACCCCAGCACAAAAAAAAATAGGAAACTATCCAAAATCGCAATGTATTTATTTATTAACAATGTATTATTTTTAACAAGTATCAACTATTTGTTTAATTAACATCACCTACAGTCCTCATTTAAAAATAACATTATGAACTGAATGAGAGCGTCGCATTTAACATGAATACGTTCTATTTCATGATATGTGTGTATAAGGCTCTGAATGTCTCCAAACACAGCACATTATCGTACAGTAAGCGAACCTGGGATCTACAGCAGCTGTAGTGTGTGTGTGTGCGCCTGCCAGGTTTCCTGCTGTGCCACGGGTGCAGGTAGCATGCTTGCAGTGCAGCTTGAGTGAATGTTTGCATGCATACGCATGGCTTTATAGTGCGACGATCATGAGAATAATGCGCCTTTACTGCACAGTCAAGGAGGAAACACTTTCTATCTGCTTCTCTGAGAATGTGATCTTTGAATGAACAGCATGGTCAGCTGGCTGCATAATGAAAACCTCAAAAAGCAGATGACTCAACAAGTGGCTTTAAAAGCCTAGTTAGAAAGAACTAAAGCAGTAGTCCAAAGTGCAGAGATGTATTGAAACAATAGATGTAATTTAAAGTAAAGGGAGGGTGAGTAACATTTGTCTCCTATTCTGTCTGTCACTGATGGAATTCTTAACTATATTTGTATAGTGCCTTCCGACACTACTTAGAGGACTTGACAGATAACCAAGGAATTTTTATAAGTAAATTATTTATATACAAAAAGTGTGTGCAAACATTGGAAACAAGCATATGGCAAAGAGCGCCAGCGTTATCCAGAATCTTGTGTTTGTGGTTCTCTCTTTAGACTCCACACCTGTATTGTTACGAGTAAGATTTCACTGTTTTTAAAGCTTTAATAACAAGTGTACAGCGTGGCCACAGCTGCTAATATGTGTGGGTGAGCAGTTTGTGCCAAATGCAACCAGGGTTTTGACAGGCAAATCTGTAATTCTTTTTATTGCATATGATACTGCTACCAGCCTGTCGAAGAGAATGTGTTGCTTTGACCTGCTTAAGCCCAGTGGGAACAAGGTTTCATCAATGTGGCTGCTGGACCCAGGTCAGCTGCTGGTTTGTGGTTCAGTGGGCGGGAAAGTGCAGTGGTCATGATGCACAAGAAGCAATGGAACGGCCCGTAGGGGTAACCGGTCTCATGAACCTTGGGTATACTGGAAATCTTACATGATGCACAAGCATTGGTGTGAACAGCAGGGCCTTGCTTTCCCGTTGATTTAGTCGTTTCTGTTCTAAAGAGTGTGTTGTAAAACCCTGGCAGGAGAAGTACCAGCGTGAGCAGGAGAAGCTGAAGCAGGAGTGGGAGAGAGCCCAGAAAGAAGTGGAGGAGGAGGAGCGCAGGTACCATGAAGAGGTAGCCTGCCTTTTCTTTTTGTGCTTTTATTTACTTTGCTGTCTTTTTTCTTTCTCTTTACCAGTGTCCTTTTCCATTTTTCTTCCCTTCCTTCCTTTGTCTTTCTTTTTGCTATTTCTTTGTTAATTTTTCTTTCTTTATGTCTTTGTTATACAATGCTCTAAATTATTAAAGTATATTCCTAAGACGTGTATATTAAAGAGGAAGTAGCTGGGTTCTGAAAATGATCTGTCCTCCTAAATCACTGCAGGAAGCGATTTAAAAAAAAAAAAAAAAAAAAAAAAACAACGTCTTAAGTGTTCTGGCTTTTCAGTTCCATACCACATTATGGACCGTTATTGCTGTGTTACCTGTTTGACAATATGGGGAATAATTCTTTCTCTATCAATGCACTAGAGCTGCCCATTTTAAAAGAGCTTTGAAGCAGACTTTAAAGTTTTAGTGTAAAAGGTTGTCAGGATGTTAACAAGCAAAAGGAAAAATTACAGGTAAGTTATTTAAACAGTTGTAGCAACATGTGGGGACGTGCAACGCTATTTTTTGGAACCCCGCTACTTATTCTTTAAGCATTATAAATCCCAGCAAGAGTCTTTAGTGTTCATGTTTAAGCCTGTGCAGATATAATATAGGCGTGGGTGTAAACCACTATATCTGAAGTCCTCCTTGAACTCAAACTCTTATCAACACGCTGCAGATGCGGGTGAACAAAATAAAAAGTGAAAAATATTTTGTTCCAGGAACGTAAGATTCTTGAGGAGACGGTGGCCCCTTTGACACCCCGTTCATCCATGCTGTCCTCCCCCAGCCGCAGTGAGCAACCTCTTCTCCCGCTGGACCTCGGGGGCCCCATTGTGATGTCGCTGGCAGACTGGGAACGCAAGCAGGAGCTCCTGGAGAAACAGGCGGTAAGGAAGATGCAGACACTGAAGGTCTCTGCATCCCAGACGTGAACGACAGAATGGAACACTGACAGATCCTTGCCGATATAAATACATAGTTTTTTATATGGGCTCAATTTCACTCCAGAACAAATGTGAAAGTTTTAAAAATTCCTACTGACAAGACTGTGATCAAGACTGGTTATGAATATCTTCTCTGGCGGGATTTCAAAATACATACTAGGCATATCCAGAACCTTTGATTTTATCTTTAATACCTTTGTCATTCAGCTCTGGGTATTTTTCCACGTCAGGTATTATTTTCTCCTCAGCCATTTTGGATACTGCTTCAGCCCCTACCCCCCACGTCGTCTGTTGTATAAAAGATACTTCTGGAAAGTATAGGTTCAATTACTTTTGTCACATGACTGCACACATTCGCTTGACATATCGTGTCTGTTGTGTAGCGGCTTTAATTCAGACAACTCAAATTTAACATGCTAGAATAAAGGAGTACTGCTTTAGGGAGCTCTCTGGATATGGTGGAAGCAACGATTTATTCATGTACTGTTTCTGAAATGTTTTTTAGATCAAGCAATCTTAGTTTTAAGTAAATAGTACATTCTAGTAGTTGAGGATACAAATTAATACCAATGAAAGAAAGTCAGTCGCAATTATGATCAATTTAATGTATGTCTCCTTAACATATGGGAGACCTTTATTGCAAGTAAAGGTGACCCTGAAGGCACTAATGAATATTCCCTTCCACAAACCTTAACAATTATCACCACTAAAAAAAGAATAGATGCATCCTGTGGAAAGAGGTAGCAATACAGTTGATAACAACAAGCGCTTTAAGATACGTTGCTTATGGTTTAGTAACTGTTTTTATTAACAGATTTGTTGTCTCTTATTTGTTTAGCAGAGGTCTAAGGCAGAAGCTAGTGCAGATGAAAAGCAAAGTGAAGGCACTTATCAGCAGGCTGTCCCTAAGGAACAGAAGCCCACTGTGAAGACAGAAGAACAAGTGAAAGTGACAGAAAGGTATTCTGCATGGGGAGCATAATAGGAACTGGGAGTGAATGCTTTGTGCAGACAGTATTTATTAAGTGTGTGCTAAAAAAAACATGCAGCCTCTATATAATACAAGGGAAATGGAAATAACTTATTACAAAAAGTTCACTTTTTATTTGTTTTTACAGTTCACACTCCCAGAGTGTCTGCCGCTCAGAAACACATGCCCAGAGCCAGAAACACGGTCAAAAGCTTCTTTCAGACAACACTAATCCGACAGCATCCAAACTTGAGTTCATTCCGGGTAAGGCTTTCCTGAAACCACTTTGGTGATAAATTCATCTTCCCAGCTTATGAGAGATGTCAGATGTGACACAGAGAAGGGGTCAGCTGTGGGTTATTGAAGCATTAAGGCACAGCAGGGGGTGTGAGCGCAGTGCTTTTAACCCTTTAGGGTTATGCTTATTTCATGTTCATCACCATCCCCTGGAGTTGCCTTGAAGCTTTCGTGCAACAGTTTAAAAATGAACAGTTGCTGGCTTATTCGTAGCCTGCAATTTAAGGCAGTTCAGTTGGCTAGATAATGAAATAATGGATCAGAGGAGATTTAAAAGCTACAGTTGGCTGGTGAATAAAGAGTCAGTACTTTTATGTGATAAAAGACCTCATCTGACACAGCAGTACATGCATATTTTGATGATATTTTCCCAGTGCCACTGTTCAATTCAGCCTTAGACTGTAGTGCTCTAAGATCAGTGTTCCAATTCTAGAATGTACCGACCCAATCTAGCATTCCCAATCCATAAAGATGCATAATTGCAATTAAGACGGCTGCTTAAAAATGTGTTTTGTTTGTTGTTGTTCATAATTTATTAGTACATATATAAAAACAGATTCCCTATTTTTAGCACAGCTGTATAAAGGAGACAATGCTAGGATGGGAAACTAAAGTAAATGGGACAGCACCTCAAACTGCACAATCCCAAATGACACAGATATCAGCTGGGCTTGTAGTGGAAAACTGTTGCCTGAGGGTTAAAAATGTGACAGACTGTTCACAAGCTCACTGGAGGTCACCTTTTTCAACGCAAGGGGAAGAGGTTTCCACTATAAAGTGAGAACTACAATCAATATCAGTGTTCTTAAAGCTGTGCGCTAAGAAGACAAAAGTGTTTAGACTACTGGCTGTGGAATGAACTCGGTGTTTCAATCTAAGGGTCACTTTAGTAATAAGAAACGCGGCATAAGTGAATTAGCATTTCAGGAACATCTAGTGATGTGTTCTACTGTAACATAACCATAATCAAGGAAAGTATTGCAGTCATTATTTAATTTGGTTAAAAAAATGTTTTATATTGGCGCATTTATTCCTAATATGTGTTCTCACATGTTCCCAAATTAAAGTGTCAAAAAATCCCAGTCTCTCTTTGTTTTTGACTCTTGTTCTTTCGACAGAAGTCACACAAATGTAGAGATTTTGTAAGCATGCGAGTCAGAAGAAAAGTAGTGATTGGTTACTGAGATCACAAACTAATGTTCCCCGTCCCGTCCCCACCCCCGTCCCCTCGGTGACCTAGTGTGTTGTCAAGTAGCCTATTTACATTTATCATGTCACTAAGACCAGACCAGGTTGGAAAACTAAAGTTGTATCACATATTGCTTTGGCCCGTGGGTAGGCAGGTTTACACGTTTAAGCCAGGGGAGTTGTGTCTTTCTCATGAATGTATAAAAGAAAGGCGGTACTCTGCAGATGTTCTCAAACTGCATCTGTCAACATGACAGATGATGTGCATTTGTAAAAAAATAAAAATTAAACACACACACAAAAAACATTTAGTTTTGCCTTACCTAGTTTACACGCAGTACTCTGCAGCATGCATTTAATCCTGGCATTAAATTTTCTTTTTGTTTAGGGCATTAAATTATTGTATTACTTTTGTCTGCCATTTGTGCCTTAATTTAACAAAGACTAAATTTCTGAACCTGTGTTTAATCTAATGTGAAAACAACGCAGGATTTCATTATTTTGTTTTTATTACTTTTTAAAAATAATTTACTCAGGTTTACATGTACATTTTATTCACAGTCAGGTAAACTCTGAATACCTCTGTGTTTATAGACTTCTCTTGAAAGTGCAGGACTAAAAAATATACAGAAACACGCACATTTTGGTTCATGAAAATTTGTCTTTCAGAAAATGTCACTCGCAAAATTATTGCAATACAGATTCTGTAAGAATTACCAGAATTATTTTGTTAGTTCTATGTACTTGTATTTTGTTGCTGAGTCTTGCACAGATGTGACATTTTCTCACAAACTGTTCCCCACCCAGATGCATCATGGGACAACAAGCAGCCCCTTATGAAGCAGCCAGAGGAGGTCTGGAGAAAGACGGCCTCTCTGGATAGAAGCTGGAGTCAGACCGCTGTCACAGGAGGAATGAAAAAGTTAGTTTAATTTCAGTCAGTATTACTTCCTGGGGATAGACAGTATGGAAGAACCATGTCTCATCTGTCAGTCTGTGTTTCCAAAATTATACATATTCTCCTCAGTTGCTGTTGCTACTTTAAGTAATGTAAGCACGAGCCTCAAAACCTGTTGACTAGTAATGAAGCTTGGAGAAAGCATTCACTGTTTAGATAAGGGAAACGTCATGCTGGATTTAAATTACTGGTAAGCACTGAGGATAAGCAAGTCAATTACAGTCTCATTCTTTTTAGGTCTGGGTCCTATGAAAATTTAGGAACAACCCCATCTAAGTCATCTTCATGTTCACCTAATCTTCAATCCCAGTCACCCAACAGGTATGTCAAGAATCTCCATGGTAATTGAGTGAGTGGAGAGTGCATAGTCTGCTCTAAAACCTGGCCCTTTCAACATAAGACAACACATTGCTCTCATGCATACATACATACATACATACGTGCATGCATATGGGTAATTTACACTGGGGATGCAGGGGACATGTCCCCCTCACTTTGCATCAGTACTAAAACAATGATTTATTTGCATAATCACTGGTCAGTTCTAAGCGGAAGTTGTTTGGAAGTGCGCTGCATACCACTTTTTATCGGCGTACCTGAAAATAACACTGCACCGGGCTCGGATTTCTTCTCTCTGCTTAAGATTGCCCACAGTGCACTGCGCGCCAATGCTGCCTCGAAAGCACGGAAGTGCCTGTTCAAATCTGGTACGTTGTGCTGTTTTCAGTCTTTTTCATCTTTTTACATTGAATTCATCATATTTTTCCATCAATAAGAAAATTTAATATGCAATACATTGGTTCTTGAACATTCTTTTTTCTTCTGCAACTTTGCAGTGGACTTCTCGTGTTGTCTTGCTTATCATGAATAGTTTTTTTTCTTTTTAGAGAAATTGATTGTATGTTTCCAGTTTAATTTTGCAAAAAAATAATGTGTGAAATTCTTTTTATTTTTTAGATTTTGTTTTATTTTTCACAAATGTCATTTTATTACAGATACACATTAATAAAACAACTCAAGTTGATGTATATCAGTTTTTTTTTTTTTTAACATTTTGTCAAACAGAAAAATAATTTAGTTACCATAATTTCTCATTAGCTTCAAATCTACACCAGTAGATAAAAAGTGTTTGAGTTTTTTGGGTTTTTTTTCCCACTGTGAAATTTCTCAGTCGTGATACAATTTCTGATGTCAATGGTCTCAATACTATAAAAATATAATTGATCAGTGGGATTTTATTGTCGTAGAGTATCTGAGAAATACCCCCTCCCTGTTCTCTGAAGAGGGACTTCACAACCACAAAGGTGCCAGTCTGAATGAAATTTCTCTCTCTCTCTCTCTCTCTCTCTCTCTCTCTCTCTCTCTCTCTCTCTCGCCTTTCTTTCTCTATTGTTATTATTATTATTTCTTAGCAGACACCCTTATTGTATTGTATTATTATTTATTTATTTTTATTTATTTATTTATTTTTAATGGTAGTACACAACATGTGCCTGTTGTACAAGACACGCTATCCAAGGCTTCTAAAGTCTACACTATTTACACAGTGTTATTGTCAGATTCCAAATATTACTGTTGGGATTTGAGTACAGGAATGGGAAGCTCTGTCTCTCTCACGTATTTGTTGTTAATTGTTAAACTGAATCAGTTGAATCTTCAGCCAGTTGTCAGCGGCTTCACTATACCCATGGAACCATGGTGACGAATGGCCCTCCAGCGCCGGTTGCCCATGCCTAACTAAAAGCTATTTCCTTGAACTTGTTTTCCGCCTTCCCATGCAGGTCTATCAGTGGAAAGAAGCTGTGCTCCAGTTGTTCCCACCCCCTTGGAAAAGGCGCTGCCATGATCATTGAGACACTCAGCCTCTACTTTCACATCCAGTGCTTCAAGGTTGGGTTCTGTTTATTTTTTAATAGTTTTTTTTTTTTTAAAGATGCAAAGAACAAGTGAATTAGCCACACTGTGCAGCCTGTGTGTATCGTTATGTGCGCTATAACATGCTTGCTAACACGTCAGCATTAAATCTAACATAATGCAGAAGTGTAAGAAGTCCAAATGATTGTGTATACTGGTGAGCTCAAGTTGCTATTTGAAACCTGTGCTACTGATGAACAGAAAAAAGGGGAATGGATAGGACTGTTTACTTGTAAAATCTAATGTTAATGGTGAGGCTTTGTAGTATAGTCAGGTTAGAGTCTACTCACTTACTTTACTGGTACTGTTCCCTGAAGCTGTATCATTATGGGCCAATCGATTTCAAACAGGGACCATACAGTATTTCAGAAACATTAACACACACGTCATACCACCTACTTCTACTTTAAAGCACTACTCGTGTCCACCTGTCCATTTTGCAAACCAGTCTATCAGAAGTATGATTCCCTTTACATTCCAAGATGCTTTGCCCAAAAAATAGCCATGTGTCTATTTAATTCTGCCTTTCCTCTCCGATAGTGTGGGGTCTGCAAGGGACATCTAGGTGATACAACCACAGGGACGGATGTCAGGATTCGCAATGGTATTCTCAACTGTAACGAGTGTTACATCAGATTCCGAAGTGAGTACTGCTCTACTAAGTACTGTGCTGTGCTAATAGCTTTCATTCAAAGGGGTTCCCCATTCAGAGGGCAGCTACAGGAGCCACCCCCACAACCCCCCCCCCCCCCCCCCCCCCCCCCCCCCCCCCCCATAACCGTTGGCATTCTTACTGAGGATACCACAACAATTCCATGTACAGAAAGTGTTTAAAATGCCCCCTTTTGTTATAAAGTGGAACACAGTGTTAGTCTGGGCATTGGAAATGAAGATGATAAATGTACAATAGCACTGACTGCAAGATTGTAAGTGTTGCATTTGAAAGAATCTTAAACACAAACTGCAGGAATTATTAGACCGAGCCCCCAGCTCCAGCTTTCTATCAAGCATGTCTGAAATACAGTGTATGATATGCAGATGCAGATTGTCTGACTTGTTGAGGCCTAGCACAGACTGTATTCCTACAGTCAGTCAGCTGAGTTTTGTATTCAGCGATGACAAGGTGTTCTATTGGAATGGTGACAGAGAGTACGTTTAAAGAGAGGCTTATTGTATTGTGCTAAAGGGGAGCACGCTGTGCTGTAAGGAAATCCCTGTGATACTATGTTTGTTTTTTTGTTTTTTTAAACTAGCTGCTGGGCAGCCCACAACATTGTGACATCATCAGCTTGAAACCGGTCGACAGGAAGAGTGACTGAGAAGACTTCTCTTGTTGACAGCTGTACCAGACCTTTCCTTGTGGAAATACTTCTGTCACATTTCATAACCTGCCTTTGTATTTTCTGACAGCTAATAGCTGACCTCCAAGCTAGACTTAATCATGACAAGCATAATATTTCAGAATATTATGCTTGACATAATACTTCAAGTGTTGAGTATTCTCTACTAAAATCAACATATGTATCTACTGTTATATGACTTGTATGCACTAGTTACTTGGTCTATATACAATAATATTGGAACTTGAAGATGCAATAATTATATATTACCTATCTTATATTTAAGATAACGCATAGTCATAAATATGTACATTTTAATCGGGCAAACTAAAAGTGAAGAGAATTCTTGTTGAATTTATTAGTCCAACTTGAAGTATTTCACATTTTATGAAAACACTGGCCAAAAAAACTGTAATATGCTAATGGTAGAAAAAAGAAACATTGAAAGTTTCAGTGAGAGTAAAAGGTATACAGCAATGCTGGTTGAGTAATTATTGCACCTTTAGTTAATCAAATTGTTTGTTACTCGCTGCCATTCAGAAAACCATTCATTTTGACACTCCAATCATGTTATATTAACAAAGCCAGCCTGTCTGGTTTGATATTGGTTGACGAGGACGAAGTTAGAATTGGTAAAGCATCTGCAGTTTCAATACTGCAACTCTGGTATGAAAAGTGTGGCCAACATAAGTGAGGATGTCAAAAACAGTTTAAACGTTTCTAACGTCAAAAATATATTGTAATAATAAAAGAAAAAAGAGCTGTCTTTTTGTTCGGGAAGTTAACGACTTGCCATTGAAATGTAAATTTGTATTGCTGCTGAAATTTCTAATTTCATTTAATTAACTAAATATTATCCTTTGTTTCCAAATATAGTATTTACGATTTTTTTTAGTTGGAGCACTTAGCTTAGGCTTCAACTTTACTGTTCTGTTTCCCAGAGGTGATTTCTAGTCTCCAAATCATTTTGGACAGTACCTGTTATTTTGAACCAATTTAAGTATTTAATCTGCCTTAAAATATAATATTGCTTATGTTAAAAAAAAAAAAAAAAAAAAAAAAAAAAACATTTTTATTTTTGTGCACACACAAATATATTTCCATGGTTATTTTACGTGTCAAAGCTGGTAAATATATATTTTTTCGTTTTCTTTAAGCAATAGATTTCTAAGTTAGCAATAATGTAATGCATTTACACAGTAGGGAGAGGATTTGCATGCTTGCAGTGTTCATGCAGAGATGTATTGGAATGTTTGTTTGGCTTTTTGTTTGGGTGTGTTTTCGAACCATTGTTGGTGTTTCGTGTTTTCGAACCATTGTTGGTGTGTTTTTTTGGGTTTTTTTTTGTCTGTTTGTTTTTTGTAATTTGTAGCTTTTTTTGTTAGAACATCATCCTTGAGATTTTATTGCATTAAACTTGTGCCTTAGAAAATGCAAGCGGTTGCACACAAAGTGGAAAGTTGGGTCTAGAGCAAACCCAAAGACCATGGCTTCAGGTCAAGTAAGCAATTGAGCAGGGCTGCAGTCTGGAAGAAATTTAAAATGTTACAACGCTGTCATAGACTATGATACATTACTGCACCCAGCATGTGACATTTACCACTTTTGAAACAAATGTTTATAACAAAATGAATTCCTACATTGCTTGTACAGCTTATCATTGTGTGGAAAATGATTACATGTTACTTTGTATGTAATAGCACATCCTGTATTTGTTTCATAGCCCCATTTGTATGCTTTCTAATTGTTTTGTGAATGCATTTGAATTCATGATATATATATATATATATATATATATATATATATATATATATATATATATATATATATATATATAATTTGTTTGTTTGTAAACTCTGAAGCACAGTTTTATCAGCATTTAATAATCAACCACAGTCCATGCAGTATGTGATCCACCAGCATAGAACGCTGTTGAGTGCTGTGAAGCCTGTAGCTGCCAACACAGAGTCCATGCCTTGCTGAGGATATTCTGCTGAGACTCTGTTCAATCTAGGTATACGTCCCTGTCTGGATTATGCCAAGTTTAGCAGAAGCAACATTACAGTGGTGGTTATGTTAAGCATTGTTTCTTTCTATTTTCTGTAACTTGCAGTAAGATTGCATTTGGTTTACAGTATATATCTAGCTACCCACTCTCATGTTTGTTTCCATCCTTAGCATGTGTATTTCGCTAGAATAAAGGTATGAAGGGAATAGGGGAGTCCATCGATGATGAACCAGACAAAGACCCAGCCCATTGTATGGGGTCTAATGTCGAAAACCATAATGATACCTGTGTTCAAGTTCTATATTTATTGTGATATTCCTCTAAAAAACAATTGATTTAAAAAAATGGATTTTATAGTAAATGTATGTTTATAAATAAAATGTTTAAAATTTGCATTAATACAATTCACGACTTGCATTTGTTTTAGAATTGTAGTAAATAGGACTGTAAATGATTATTTTTTGTTAATGTATAATAGCTAAAAACAAACAAACAAACAAACTAAAAAGACAGTGGAACAAATATGCTTATTTTGGGATGTCAAGCTGTGGGCAGTTGCATGGAGATCCTGTTATTCATAGGCAGGTTTCATTTCCAGCAATGGTCCAAAAACCTCAGGCTCGGTCAAAATGCTAGGCAATCATGAAGCATAAGAACATGCAGCGTTCTACATGTCCTTTATGCATCATTTAAAGTGAGAGACTTGGAATGATATGGGTCAGTTAGCCCTTCCCTAACCAAGTCCTTCAAGCAGGTTTTGGTAACAGACATTTTATATTATTGAACTCGCTGCAGTATCATGAGAAACCGGTAATTGCTGTAAAACTATTTCGCTAATTTCCTTCAAGGGCCATTTTTGCTGCAATAAATGTGTAACCATACTTGCTGAAGAAGCCCAACGTGTACAAACATAACCATACCCAAGCTTTTGCAGTGGAACCCTACATGTTGTCCAGTTCTAATGCTTCCCTTCCCTTGTACACAATAGTCCTGTCTGCGCAGATGTATCAGACTGGTCTTCCAGTAGTTAAAGCATTCAAACGAAGAACCTTGTGCACTGCAAGATTTGTTAAGTATTGATTTCCATTTAAATTTCTGTGCTTGAAACAATGTCCTGTGTTCCTTTACAAGAGTTATATTAACCTCTCTGTAGGTGTAGTCGCGACAGACAGCCGCAATGTTCGAGACAAAATGAAAACGTTAGGTTTCTTTGCTTAACCTGGTTACCTGAAAGAGAAGACGACCACCAACAACATCATGTATGGGATGTATGGGATCGCTGAGATCTGTATACCAGAGCTGCCGATAGGCCCCTTCCTGGGATGATACACTCTGTTCCGCCCACAGAGAGATTAAAACCGTCCTCCTGAGGAAGCCATTTGTCGTCTTCTGTCAAACCTATGAGGGCGACCGATGCAACCTCGCGGTTGGTGGTCATCTTCTCTTTTAGAAAACCAGAGTTATGGAAAATAACCTAATGTTCCCTTTCAATTCAAAGACGACCACCAGCAACATTATGTATGGAATAATGTATACCAGAGAGACAGGTACTTCAACTCTATGGAGTATATGGGCTCAAACGGGGCCTTCTTGAGAGCCTCCAGTACAATTTCAAGGCTTTTTTGGAGAACAGTCCTCCTGGGAGGGGACCTTTAAGAAATCGGGTAGCCAAGAAATGCGCACCCGGAGACACCGAATCTACAGGAGCATGGCATGCAGAAAAAGCTGCCTAGTACACCTTCAAAGTGGAAGGTGACCTACCAGCATCAAGCAGTTCTTGTAGAAACTGTAAGATAACTGGCATAGGGCAAGAGATTGGGTCATGACTTCTAGCCAGACACCAAGTCTGGAAATACCTCCACTTATAGGTGTACAAAGACCTACTGGACTCTGCCCAATCATTCTGCAACCCCGGGGACCATAGGCCACCTTGGTGGTGGCCATACGCCATTTCTTTCATGTTGTCCATCCGGATCAACACATGTGTACCCCGCAGCACCGGAAGGAAGTGGTGGAGAGCAAGGGAGACTACAGCGTGTTTATGTGCGGGGATGTCCAGCGGTCTGGCCAGGATCAGCGTACTCTTCTTTCTTCCCAGACCGCCCCCCTAACCCAAGTTGGAGGCGTCTTGTGGTGATTTAACACTATTTCCATCCACACACGTTCGTGCAGGTGAGAGGTCGTCCTCCACCAGCGTAAGGCTGCCAGTGTCTGTCACGTTTGGTATTTAGGTAGAACGCATTGATCCACACTTCTAGCCGGCGCATGCAAAGTAGACCCAGCTGAATGGCCGATATGGCTGTGGCCATCAGACCCAGCAGTTTCTGGCACAATAGGAGACTTGACCTGCGATCCCTGTCGAAACAGGGAGAGGCAACCCTGGTGTGGCAGGCTGGCGAGTGGAAAGAGGCCCAGAGACAGACTGCAGTTCAAAAAAATAACTATTTTATTATAAATAAACACAAAATAAACGTGCACAAGGGCAAAAACAAAGCAATTTAAACACAAAGAAAGACAAAAAGCAAAACTTACAAAAAAAACAATTTCCAGGCTGGGCAATGCTTTCACTGGATTCAAACTTTCCAAACAACCAAAAAAAAAAAAAAACCCCAACCTGCTTCCTCAGCTCCCTCTCTCCAAATGAGAAGCAGAGGCCTCCTTTTATATCAGGTGGCTGGGCGCTGATTGATCGTTAATCAACCTAATCAACTAATCAACCCCAGCCACCTGAACATAATAAACCCAGGCAGGTAGGGGAAGTTAACCCCATCCCTGCCAATTTAAAGGGTACATCTGGGTAGCTGCAACTTTGTCTGACAGGTATGCACGCATCATACTGGATTCCAGCCAGCGCCCCAAGTACGTTGTGCACTGCACTGGTGTAAGCTGACACTTTGCATCGTTGAGGAGGCCCACTTGCTCAGTCGCAACCATTGTGTGGGCCACTGCTCCCTCTTGCAACTGGGAACAGATCAACCAGGTAAACCATCAAGGTAGTTTATTACTCTGATCCCCTGTAGTCACAGGATAGTGTCCACGCACTTTGAAAATGTACAAGGAGCTAGGGAGAGGCCGAATGGCAGCATAGCAAACTCATAAACACTTCCCTGAAAAGAGAAGTGAAGATACTTCCTGTGCTCTGGACAAATGGGAACATGAAAGTATGTGTCCCGTAAGTCCACAGTGGTGAACCAGTTGCCCAGCCAGACAGACTGGAGAATGTGACAGGGAGTCAGCATCTGGAACCTTCTCTCTTTGAAGAACCTGTTGAGGAGCCTTGTCTAGGATGGGGCAAAAGCCGCCACCGTTTTTGGACACCAGAAAATACCTTGAGTAGTACCCCTCTCCATAGGAGGTGGGGTCTATGAGACTAAAGTACTGAGGCCTAGAGAGAGTCTGTTATGAATGTATTTATGATACTTCGAAAGGGAGGAGGTCCCAAGTGGAGCTTAAGCATGTAACCGTTGTGCACTGTGGCGAGCACCCAGGAGTGCGGGGTACAAGCATGCCAGTTCTGCAGCTGTTGTGCCAAAAAGGGTGTCTGAGGCCGACAGCCTTCCATGCCCTGTCTGCTGAGGTTGCAGCGGAGCAGTTTGGGGTGGCTATCTGGGGCGTTGGCCCTGGAAACGCCTCCTCGGACACTGGTGTGTGGGCTGGCCATGTCCTGTGTTCCCTCTGCCTGCCCAGTGGGCCTGGTTATTCACTGCTGCTGTGCCCTGTAGGCGATGCCTTAGGTCACCCAGCGGAGCAGTGGGGATCGACCTGCCCATGCGGGAGCATGGGGAGGGAGCAACGCGGCCACCTGCTGGGACACCTCACATTCCCAGTGGGATCTCTGCAAGATCTCCTTCACGGCTGGCCCAAGGTGTGTCCCGGGGATAGAGGCACGTCTAACAGAAAAGCCTTATCTGCATCAGGGACCCTGGATTGCGACAACCACAGCTGTCTGCGAGCCACAATCAAGCTAGCCAGGCTCCAGCCATGAGCTAGCGATTGGAGTCCGGAGATCTGCAGCAGCATGCCGGACAGGAGACGTAACTCCATGGCCACTGACTCAGGGAGTGTGGCCTCATGCAGTACACCATCCATATAGGCTGTCAGTATGCTCGTTGTGTTTCACAGGTGATTTTCCTGCGCTTCTGCTGCATACGCCTGCTTGAGGTGCATTTCTGTGACCCAGCACTGAGGGTTCGGGCATGTCGGGTCTCTAGCCAACCCACCCACTGGCGGGGCCTTAACCAGGGCAGTGATGGTGGATTCTACTGGGAGGAAGGCCCATTTTTTTCGGCACCTTCTACAGAGGCAATCAGTGCGGCCTGCTTCAGCACACTAGAACCTGAAGCCGGATGATCTCAGGAGGAGCATACCTTCTCCATGAAGTCCGGGAATGCCGGGAACTTTTGAGGACTTCTTTCGCTGGCGTCCAGTGAACCTGAAGAAAAGCTGCAGTACATCCCATCAGTGCCGAAACTAAGCTAGACAACGGGCGAGCGCTGACTTCCGAGGCTTGAAGACAGGTTCTTCCTCAGCAGGGGGTTCGAGTTCGAGGCGGTCCCACAGAGGCCGCTATAGAAAGTGTGTCCTCTTGCACCAGCTGGGACACCTCTTTCCATCCAGGGCAGGTATGACAATTGGGGCTGGGACTGCGGCCAGGGCCGCAGGTGCCTGTTTGGCCAAGAGCTCCAGGACCTGGGCCATCTGGGCTTTGAGGTCCATAATGTCCCTCCCCTGCTTCGAACGCTTCACCCTTCTCGTCTGTGGAGATGGGGAACGACTACAGTGGGCCTGCGCGTTGGGAATGTCCAGCAGGAGGTCCTGGGACAGTTCATGGAGGGGTGGCTCTGGGCTCCAAGAACTGCCGATGGTCCGTCCACCGAGGATGCAGAATTCACTCTCGTGACCCTCTCCAACCTATTCTCCTTCACCCAGGGCTGAAAAGCCGCACAGATACTGCAGGCCATTTCCCTCTTGAATCCCTCTTGGCATTTTGGACACCCAAGCACCACGCACAGAGGGTATACTTATCCTCCTGCAGGATATTTGCCTTGCAGGCCGTACAGTGGTGGAACCCCGACTTTCCTGACATTAGTTTGGTGTTCAGCATCGGCTGTGCACTGATCACCTCTTGCATTGGCTGTAACAAGCACTGATTAGATTAGTGTGGCGGCATGCATTCACCCACTAGCGCTGTAGCAGAGGGCACCAAATACAATGTGCATCATGCTTTCCGAGCACCGTGCACACCGTATGCCTGTGCACAAGTGTATTAGTCGTCATTGTGCATACCGAGCACTGTTCGCACTGAGTACTGTGTAGCACTGTGCGTTCTTGCACTAGCGTTGTAGCAATGGGCACCAAGCTCTGTGCACCATGTGTACCGAACACCATGCGGCGCTGTGTCTGTGCACTGACGTTGTAGCGCTGGCCACCGTGTGCCGAGATACAGAAGTACAAAGGGTTATGCAAGCACTGTGGTACCGAAGCACCAGGGGGCAGCTACGCAACTGTCCCTACCCTAACCGTGTGGTCACACACCTGGTCAGCGCATAGCAAACACCAGTGAGACACAAGAGCCGAAGCCGCGGCGGGCAAGTCATAAGCAGACCGCGAAAACTGTGATAGAAATAGATAGGGGAGAGCACACTGTATACAAGGCAAGACTCAGAGGTGGGCAGGCCATCACAGCGAGGCCTACTTGACAGCGGGGACGCGGCAAGGCCTAGCCCCGTGGAGGAACTGTGCACTCTAAAGAAATAAATAAACAACCACTTGCGAAGATGACTGCACAGGCAATTGCTCACACACGACAGACAGATAACAAAGAGTGGCCTACCACACAAGCGAGGAGGCTGCTGAAAGACAGGAAGTCGAAAGCCTCTGTCTTTCAGAGTCATTGATTCCGGGAAAGCGGCGAGCCAGCTTTCAGCACAAATGCAAGGGAAGTACAATCGACTCGAGAAGCTCTTTTCTATCAACAAGCTCAGCTCAACACAGAGGTCTTACCATACCATCTTGAGAAGGAAAAAGAGAAATGGCTTCGCCAGGATGACGGTTTTAATCCCTCAGTGGGTGGGACTCAGTGCGTCATCCCAGGAAGGGGCCTATCGGCAGCTCTGATATAGAGAGCTCAGAAATTTACCTACCCAATGGGCAGGCATATCCCATACATAATGTCATTGGTAGTCATCTTTGAGTTGAAAAGGAACCACATTTAAGGGTTTTAACACCGTTTCTGCAAAAATAGGAATGAGAGCTCTCTGAAGGGTTGACACCTGGAGGATATTTTGCGTTTTAATTGGGCTAATTTATAATACCTGTTGAAATCCTTGAAGAACAGACATTTAGAAAAGCCTTATCTCTAATGCAATAATATAGTACTGATGATTTAAAGTAATAGCTGCAAAAACGACAATGTGATAGCTCTGTAGAATCTGAATTTATTCGTGTTCTTTAAAAATGCATTTTAGGAACCAATGCAGGTCCTCCAGGCTCTTACTGTCCAGGACTGTAGTGCAGTAGCACAAGTGAACACCAGAAGATACATGCTTACCTTGTATAAAACAAGCAGATTCTTGGTCAAGTCTACATTTGTGTGTATGAACTCTCAGATGCTTTTGTTTCATCTGAAATTAACACTGAGCTGAACAATAAAACACCTGTCAATCTACTACATTAGGTGAGCCTTGACTACACATTCCAGACTTATTTTACACTTTAATAATTCCACTAGTGACAACCAATTCAAAACCTGACATCCAGGACCTGGCTTGCTATATATTATATATATATATATATATATATATATATATATATATATATATATATATATATATATATATATATATACACCACACACAACTGTAGGACCGAGCATCAAAAGAAACTTCTCACTATTATAACATTTGTTTTCGAAAAAAAATAAGGTATGTAAATGATGGACATTGACAAAATGTTTATGGTTTCTTTTTAATTACTCGATCATCCTTGACCATGATACACTTGAGTGACTATGACTGAAGCACATGCACTTTATCACCTATTAGTAAGACAGTTAATTGGACACTGGATATGGAGTGATTTCAGCTGTTCAATTGCAAACTTGGAAAAAAAGCAATAAAGAAAATCACAAAAAAAAACCCCAAAAAAACAATATGCCACGTCTGACAAGAGAGCAGCGCCTTCGTGCAATTACCATGCTGAAGGCTGGACTAGGGCAGCGTACTGTGGCTCGCCGTCTTGGGTGCTCACAGCCAGCAATTTCAAATCTGGCAAGACGGTATAACCAGACACGCTCTGTCAATGTCAGGCCACGAACTGGGAGACCAAGAGTAACAACGCCTGCCCAAGATCGACAGATCATTTTGCAGCATCTTTGTGATGTCAATTGTTAATCAGCACAATAAAAAGTCACTGCATCTAGTTTCTTTTGATGCTCAAATATACATGATGTGTTTCTTTTGATGCTCAGTATATAAGTACAGGGCTTTACTTACAAAACTGTAGTTTATAAACTTTCTGTTCTGTTAATCAGTGCTTTGAAAATTAAATGAAATTAAACTATGAAGAACCAGAAGAGAGTTAGCATTCCTTTAATGACATGGTCATTAAGGGTTGAAATCGATTCCCTGCCTTGCAGGGCTTCAGTACACTTTTCCCTTATTACTTATTTCAGCTTTTCAGTTTCTCCGGCTGCTCTCCCTGTTCCACTAAAGCATGATGGCTGTATACTGGTTTGAAGACCAGTGTACACTGGACTGGTAACTGTGGTTGCGATTCCTTTTCCACTCTGCTGAGAACAATTGTCAAGCCATTCTTAGCTGTTTTCTGTACGTGAGTTGAGCTGACGCTTCAAATCTGCAGCTTACAGTCTCTTTTTCTTCATTGTAGGTAGGGCTGTGCCACAGAGACTAATGCTGAGGTATGTTTGTTATCTATTGATCTTCTCTGTGAGTCTGGCAAATCCCTCTGCTTCGTATATTAGACAGCAGCTTTAATACGCATTAATGCAGGTTCCATTGCAGCACAATTTGGATTGAGAACTGCTTACTGTGCAGTTTTTATATTGCCCTTTAAATTTAGCTACTATGTGACAGCTCGTATTACAGCTTTAGAAGCCCCCCCCCACACGCACACACATAATTTTTCAAGCAGGTTTATTATTCGCGATTTAGACTATTCATTTTCAACCAGTCAATCAACAAGAATGTTCATAGTCTATTTGTTCATAGTTACACATTTTTCTCCCAATACATTGCATTCAATAACCGTTAAAAGTGCAGCGCGCTTCACAGTTTTTGTATATTTGAGAAAGCTTACCATGTTGAAAATATTAGCTTTTCTATGTTTCTTGCTGCTTCTTTATTACTTGTTTTACTATAACATGGATGGCATTTCAACCACCCTGGTATCACAAGAACTGCAGCAGCAGAAGGGTGCTGTCGAGTTCACAAACAGGCAGCTTGAAGAACAGAGGCAGTGTTTGATTCGCAGCTAAAGCCACCAAAGGTCATGTAAACAAATTGGTAAGCAAATAATATTTGGTGCACAGGCTAAACTATAGCAGAATGTAGTAAACAGTCACCAGGAACCGTATTTTAGGGTAAAAACAATAATGTAAATCTCTCTCTCTCGCTCTCTCTCTCTCTCTCTCTCTCTCTCTCTCTCTCTCTCTCTCTCTCTCTCGTTTACGTTTCTTGTACACAGGTCGTGTGTAACTTCTTTGTGTCTGCAGATATTAACGTTGTTCCATCCCAACGAAATATTTCTGTTGTATTCTCTTTATGCACCAGCAGAGGGCGACAAAATGTAATCCATTGTTTTCCCAGACCAGGAGCTCTCCAAAGTGCTTAAACTGAGGTGAACGATCCTGAGATTTCTTGCGAATACAATAACCGTTTTTCGATATTCTTTATTATAAATGACTTATTTAATATCAGAATTAGGTTTAGTTTGTAACTTTCAAACCAAACTGCCTTTATATCACGTGTTTCTTACATGTTTATATCTTTAAAAATAAAGCCTTTAATTTTAAATAAAGACCTTCGTTACCCAATACACCAGAAAATACGGAATAAAAGCATGTTCCATTAGAAGCTAACTTTAAAATATGAAGCCTGATATGGATGTTGTTATATTATTTTACATTACGCAAATAAAACTATCGATAAACACATAGTTTCACTGCAACATGTGTGGGATAAATGACAACCTTTTATGTGTGTGTGCTGTGAAAGAGTATATGCTCTCATGTTTTGCATCACCCTGAAACTTTATATATCTTTCTATGGCGTGAAAAAGACACTTGGTTATTTGTTCTTGAGAAAACAGATCAAGCCGTGTGCACATTTGCTTATCATTTTATTATCAACAACCATGTTAATGGTACACTTTTGGAAAACTATATCCACATGTAGAAATATTTCCCTTCTTAAATATAAGCATTCGTTAAAACTACATATAAATAATCTCGAACTCCTGAACGTGACAAGCAGATATACTCAAAAGAAAATTCAATCAGACAGAAAAAATAAGACAACATGCAAATTATAAGAAAAGAAATACCATGGTTTGAAACTGGAGTATCTAAATGAAAATAATTAAACCCGTGGCGAGCTTTTTAAACTTCATAAAGACACTTCATAGACTACAACGGTAAACATCACCTCGGATCAACTATAGACACTTTTATACTTCTATTAACACTGTACAATTGAGTCACAATACAGCTGTAGAAAGACACACACACACACACACACACACACACACACACACACACACACACACACACACACACACACACACACACACACACAAAAGTTTACAGTATTCCAGTCAAAAGTAACCATGTATGTTTTGCCTCTAAAACAAAATAAAATGAGAACTTTTATAATTAATGAAAGGGCAATTTATACATACATCGCAAGATGCGTGTTCCGATAAAACAAGCAAACAAAACTTTCTTCTAAACCCTTATCCCCGCGGCAGCTTTAATGCATGCTACACATACTGATCCAGTGCTTGTTTTGTTAAATGACTATTTTGATACAGGAAATTGAGGTTTAAAACAATGACAGAAATGTTCTCTACCATAACATTAACAATGCTATTTTACAGATGTATAAAATCTACCAAGAAACGGAACAGGGAGGGACCGACATATTACAACCAATATGCTCAACACATCAATACAAGTACTGGCCTAACCTTCGATACAAGTCTCTCCCGTGGATGTATCAATGACCATGCTGTCCCCTGTAATTATAATAGTTTGTAGACAGTCTCTGATTTCAAACAGTAAACCATAAGCGGCGCCAGCTCCCTCGTCAGTCTGCCACTAACTTGAATGCCATTTGGTCAGAAGTCGGGGTTCAGCATATCACTCTCGCGCGAGTCAATGCAGTGGTTGACCAGATATCATTAAACAATGAATGACTCTTTGGAAAAGTTCAAAACATGCTGGTTTTCACTAAAGTGGGTTTGGTTCCGTTGGGTCTTTGAAGAGACGAGAGGACACTTGCAAAAGGTCCCCCTAATGAATCGGGGATGGAGGTGATAGTGCCCGGAGCGGACGCCCAGCCCTGCCCTGGTACCCCAGCTCCGTGAACCCCTGCTCCAGATTTAACCTGATCCACGGCCACGTTCCCACTGGCATTGCCCTGTCCTCCCGTGGGGCTGGGTCCTCCGCAGCTTGGGGTGGGGTTGGGGTTAGGACCGGGACCTCCAGTACTGTCTGGGTCAGTGGCTTTGGGCTCTTTGCTCTCGTCGTCCCGCGATTCGGATTTCTTGCCCCCTGAGCCGTTCTTGCTTGCCGCCGCTGCTGCAGCTGCCGCTCGCTCCTGTTTGCGGAATTTGGCGCGACGGTTCTGGAACCAAACCTGAAACACAAATGGTCAACATTTAAAAAAAAATGTTCTGATACTTGCCATAAGAAATAAAGAAAGCACAATAATAATCTTAACCCATTCCTAACTCTTATCTTAATCCCCTTTGTGTAGCTCATATGGTTTGATGCTTAGCAATATAGGCATAAACAACAACAACAACAATAAATAATAATAATAATAATAATAATAATAATAATAATAATTATAATAATAATAACAGAAACTGTCGGGGAAACTGAATCAGAGAAAATGTCTTAAGCAAGGTCTATAGAAACCTGTGTAGGGATTTTTAAAGCTATACAGCTGCATATCACTAAAGCAACTCACAGCATTTAATACACTACTTAGGGAAATTGAATATATATATATATATACCAAGAACATTTCACACTACACTGTATTTTAAAACTGAATTCATGTTGTAACCTTTTTTTCTTTCTCTCTACTAATCACATGCTAGTTAGATATAGCTACATTCAGGAGACAGACTGCTTCTGATATATTTGCTGCGGATGCTGAATGTCTTCTTTCTGTATCGTGAGGTTTATTGACTCCAACCCTAGATGTGTTTCCTATTGAATACACCGCTTCAGGAGAACGTACCTGGACTCGAGCTTCGGTGAGGTCGATCTTCAATGCCAGTTCCTCCCTGGTGTAAATGTCAGGGTAATGGGTTTCTGCGAACACTCTCTCAAGTTCCTTGAGTTGTGCGCTAGTGAAAGTGGTTCTGATGCGCCTCTGTTTCCTCTTCTCGTTCAAGCCGCCATGGTCAGTAAAGAGCTTGTAAGGAACTGAAAAGAAAAAAAAAAGAAATGTAACACAAATATTATTAAAATTATTGTATTATTATTATTATTATTATTATTATTATTATTATTATTATTATTATTATTATTAAATATAATAATAATAATAATAATAATAATAAAATAATCAAAGGAAAATATATTAGTTTCCTTTTAATATAATTAAAATTATAAAAACTGAAAATTTTTGATTTTAAATTTCAGTTCGGGTTGTCAAAAATTCCCAACAGTTTTTACTAGAAATATGATCTTTTTTTGGAAATTGGATTTGAAGATCTATCTATCTATCTATCTATCTATCTATCTATATCTATATCTATATATATATCTATATCTATATATATATATATATAGATAATATAATATATATATATATATATATATATATATATTTTTTTACTGTAAATCTAATGTTTTGTAATGTTTCATAATGTCCTTTCATTGTGGGCAGGTGTTGCTGAAAGTGTTGTCAATCAGCAAATGTGCTCTGTATTATAAATTAATGCCTGTACACTTTAATTGAGCACTATAATCACTTTTAGTATTTTTGTTCAAAAAGTTACCATAACTGCTTCAAGACTGTTATCCTCCTAAGACGTTTCTACTGTAACTTATAGACAGTGACAATAATTAGCTTTAGTCTTTGCTTATTTAATTATTTTCTAAGCTTTATGTCTCATCGCAAAGTAAATAAATTATGCCTATCATTTTGGCAGCTTAAGATAATTTTGTTGGCGGTTCGGGTGTGACTAGGATTGTGTAACCCTGTAACTGAATTACCCCTTGCCTACAATCGCTTCTAACGTGATAAATTCTTTCATTTGTGTAAGCAAATTTCGTTTGGTAAATACTAAACACATTCCCATTTTGAAATGTAATCAAGTGTTCCTATATACGGGAGAAGAGTTTCTTCGTCGAATAAGAAAGCTGGCCGTCCTTACCTGCTGCGTACGGGCTGCTCTGGTGGTCTCTAAGCGTCCCAAGGCTACAGGGTCCAGGAGTTAGAGACGGGCATCCTGATGTGGCTCCGAACGTGGTCCTTATAGGATTATACTGGAATCCACTGGCTTGGCTGCAAGAACTGAAATCCGCATAGGCTGAAGCCAGGCTTGAAGTGTCCATCCCAGCCATACATGACTCGTAGGCAGAGGAATTAAGGTAAGAATACTCCATTTTATACATTGAAAAGGGTATGGGCGGCTCACCAAAGTGCAATAATAGGCTAGGAGATGACTGGTGATGGTGCCTAGGTGGTGGGTAGATGTGCGCTGCTCGACGCCTGCTTCAAAACTGGCCTCCTTTATACGAGCTGAGCCTTGTTTTATGAAAAGCCGCCTATGAGCTGCCTTGCCTGAGGTCTCTAGAGCATATAGTCCTCATAATAAACTTGGCTCTTTCCACTTGGACAATAGCAAAGCGATTGGTCTTATTGCTGGTGCTTTTTACATGACAATAACTCATCAGTCTATTGGGCTGGCACTGGAGGAACCGAGCTGTCCAACCTCCCTATCATCGATTCCTGCATCTCTAATTAGAATTTAATACCACATCATTACGCACCGAGCCCCCTCCACCCTCCCTTCTAACCATCCCTCTGCCCTTTAATTCAATCACGCCACTTGGAAATAATGAAAGCTGGGTGACGATTCTCCCTGATCCAATTTACCCCAAGCTTTTAAGCCTTTTAACTGATCATATACCTTGGGCACAAATCTAGAGTCCCCCCCCCTCGCTTTTCTTTTGGCTTGAAGACGAAACTTGGGTGTCATACCGAGTTTTTTTTTTTTTTTTTTTTTTTTTTTTGTTAGAATGTTACACGCTCAATTGAACTACAAGACTCCCTCCCACAGTGCATGACATGTTTTCAAAGGACTGGACACTGGAAGGAGTCTGGGACCGCGTAGAATGAGAGGGCTAGTTTAAGAAAGACACACCTGGCCAAGAAAAGGAAAAGAAAAAAAGCCAGAATAACAGTTACAAAGCAATGGGGATTTTTTTATTTTATTTTTTTTTATTTTTACAATTTAATATGTAATGTTATATGTAATAATATAATAATAATTTAATACTAATAAATATAATATACATAATAATAATAATAATATAATATTTCCATATCAATGTGAACAATTAATGACATATAGCTACACTGTTTTTGTGAACAGGAATTCATATGTA
>NC_054535.1:6326270-6353770 GCF_017654505.1 Polyodon spathula
ATAAGATCAAAATATGCGACCATTAAATGTCGCCAGTAATCGTGAATCTGATTGTCCAAATAAGATGAAATTGAATTTTTAACAGAGCCATTCTCCCGTCATCGTTGCGTCTGCTGTTTAACATCGCCCTTATGTTTTCTCCGTGTAGATTTAATAAACTCCGAAGGACTCGCCTTGTAATTGTATTTAGCTTATAGTTAAAACACTTTGGATAATGATTAGTTTAAATGGAATCCTAACACACGACAACCAATTGCATTTATCAATCATTTTCCTTTCCCGTCAGTTTGTGTAGGAACAGCTAATGTTGACTCTATGGCAAAATGAAAAGGCGATCTTTGTAGCTAAACATAACTGAAAAAAGACCATGTCATTAAGCAATTAGGTCAGGCTAAGCTAAAGCATGAAATCAGTGCCACTTGAACCGCATTCTTTTTAAGTAGGAATATTACTGATGCTCATCTTCATGACCTTTGCACAAAAAACTCTGATGTAAGCATGTTTTCCTTTGTGAATTGTATTTAGAGCAACGTATGTTAGGGGGATTCTTAGTTCACAACAGCGTTCCAGTATTACCACTTGATTCATAATTGACAACGATTAGCTCTACCCCATATATCAGCTGCTGCCTTGGTGTTATTACGGCTGAATTGAATCGCTGTTGGTGAAGTCAGGGTCAGTATCATTAACCAGCCGCTGTCTTCGGGTTTAAAATACAGCCGCGAGGCAGACTGCCTGGCAGATACATCTCTATAGAGCTACAAACCATACAGGGGCTAATCACATACATTACAAATGGACAACAAGCTTTTGTGCACACAGAGGTTTACTGGAATTGACCGACTAGTGTCAACTTCACACAACTTCTGCTGTGACGCAGCACACCGTAGCTCCAGGTTTTAATGATGGAGTGATATTAAATGCTAAGAGTTATAACATGATGAGGCATGCGTGGTGCAATGAGCTTTCGACTTTACAAACATTACAAATAATGAGTTCTATGAATAAAAATGGTCAATACAAAAATTGTTTTGTCACTATATTAAATGCTGGTCTATCTATTTTGATATTTACTGTATTTACGTTTTTTATATAGTTTATGTGTTGCAGATATCCCTCTCTCGTTGTGAAAGGTACTACTGTCAAAATGTTCAATAATATCTTACAGTACACAGCCTGGATTATCAGGCACTTTATCTCATGTTGTAAGGCTTCTCGAGAAGCATGGCCGTTTATTTTTTTTTATTTATTTTTTTTTAATTGAAAACTCACACACCTATTTTGAGGCTTGTATTGGCAGATTGTGCCTGTGGAGCACTTTACAAAAGCCGAAAATAATTGCAAAAGCTACCATTGCCACAGCGTCTTTCAATTAAGGATATAAATTAATTGATATTAAAGGTCACCAACGTAACTTATTAAGTATGTAAAATGTGTAGAATGTCTCAAATCAAATAAAAGTTGACTTTAATATTGCTTTATTCCCATTGTTTTATTAATCTTAATTGTATTGTGGTTTTAAAAAATATATTAAGCAAAACATATGACAAATAAACAAGACAATTCCCTTTCAATTCGAAGATAATCGCCAAAACAATACTTTTGGGATATGGCGGATATTTACTGAGCATTTTATATCAAAACTGCCGATTGGCCCTTCAGTGAAGTGACGTCATCGGTCCCGACCGCCGAGGTTATAAATAATCACGGCACGGACACTGCAGTCTTTTTTTGCCTTTCATTTTAGTTGTGTAAGTAAGCTAAGGATAAACTAACCTCCACAGTTGTGTAATTGGCGCTCTTAAGAGCTCTTTCTATCGAGTTCGTCAGTAGTTCACTTGCAATTTTATTGCTCCTCGAAGTTAGAGACTCGGCAGCTGAAAACCGAGCTAACGCTACGGAATTGCGTTTCGTTAAAAATAAATAAAAACTTTAAACAGCCTACATCGCATGGGGTTTGTAATACCTTGCAACTTGCTGCGTGTGTTTTCTATATTGTCCTCTGCTTTTTGCAGCTGTTTGAAAGTAAAAATTAAGAGAAGGAAGAACGTGATACACCAGCAAAACCCAGCTCTGCTGCGCGCCGCTGTTGACTCGAAGACTGGGAGACCTCGGCAAGACCACTTGCTCTGTGCCGCCTAATTCCGCTACAGGTTGTTTGTTACGATTGTTTTTTCATTACTGTTTACAGAAAAAAAATGAAAAAGACCCTTCGACACCAGCTTGCTGTTGAGTGACTGTGTGTGCTACAGTCTTGCAGTTAAAAAACAAAAAGTGCTTCCTCCATTAGGCCTAGTCCTACTGTAAAGCAGTCCCTATGCACATTCAAACCGCTCACCCATAAAAGAGGTGTGTAGGTCTAATAATAATAATAACTATTATTTTTTAAGAGTCTCTCCTGTCTTGTCCACGTCTGTAGGCTGTGTCACCTCGCTGCGGGTTGAATACTGCACGTGATCCAGAAGGCACCATCAAACCACATAATAAGCTTTGCGCTGCACCAGCTGTGTAACTGTACGCATTGCACTGTGTAGGCACCACACGGTTGCATGCTATGCGCTGTTCCGATTGTGTGATTGCATAAGCTACGGACTAGACAGCTCAGTACTCTTGTGCTTGAAGCCCTCAGTACTTGATGATCGGGTCTTCGGCTCCCCAGTGTCTCGGCCACAATGCCCTTGGTGCCCGAGAGCCTCAGTGCTCCCCTGCATCGGTGCGCCACGTTGTTTCGGCATCCACGAGTGCCCTCGATGCTCCCGACACCTCAGAGCCTAGGTGCCTATCACTCAGTGCTTAAACACTAGCTACACAGTGAGTAACTGCCATACATGAACCACTTTGGTCCCCGGGGTTACACCACGTAGCCTTTTGGCTGTTGATCTAGGCATAGAGGCACTTCCTGTCCCTTCGGGCTATACATCTGGGAGTAGTGGACTGGGCAGTGGACCTCCTCTCAAGGGAGGGTCCTCACCCATCAGAATAGCGACTGCACCCTCAGGTGGTGCAGCACCTTTGGGGAGTCAGATGTAGATCACTTTGCCATGGCAGCAACGACCCATTGTCACCTGTGGGTCTCCCTCCACAGCTGCGGAGGTCCACTAGGCGTCGACACTAGCCCATGAATGGCCCAAAGTGCTTTTGTATGTTTTCCCGCTTGTACCGCTGCTCTCTGCCTTCCTTGAGAAGGTCAGGAGAGAAGAGGCAACAGTTCTCATACCTCTGCCAGCTGCTGCAAGGCCAACCCTTGGAGATCCCACTGTGCAAGGATATCCTCAGTCAGGCAGAAAGCAACTTCTGGGACTCAGAACTGGGCAGACTCCTACTGGGTCTGGCCCCTGAACGAGACTGTCTGTCCTAATCTCTCGGACGCAGTAGTCAGTACACTACAGAGTGCTAGGGCTTCTTCCACAAGAGCGTTGTAGGGTGCTCAGTGGTTACGTCCTCCTATAAAGGACGGCTTTGGTATACTTTCCCAAAAGTATTGTTTTGGTAGTCATCTTTGCATTGAAAGAGAACGATAGGTTACCGATGTAACCCCAGTTCCCTGAAAGAAAAGATGACCACCAACCTTGCGAAGTCGCATCACGCACATTCGCAAGTTCAATGCAAAAGAGACAGAAGTCTCTGCGCAGTGACTATTTATTACCTCGGGTGGTGGGACCTAGGCCGTCACTCCACGGAGGGGCCTGTCAGCAGCTTTGATATAAAATGCCCAGTAAATACCTGACAAGCAGGCATATCCCAAAAGTATTGTTTTGGCGGTCATCTTCTCTTTAAGGGAACCTGGGTTACATCAGTAAGCTATCGTTATTTTACTTTAGAGACTGTGCGGTCCAGTGATTAATGAAAGGGCTAGTAAACAGGAGGTCTCCGGTTCAAATCCAAGCTCACTCGCTGTGTGACCCTGAGCAAGTCACTTAAACTCCTTGTGCTCACACACCATCTCTATAAGTTGCCTTAGATAAAGGTGTCTGATCAATAAACTAATAGTCATAAACAAAGAGTTTTCTATGTAATGTATGTACTACTCACAAAAAAGTGTTACCAAAATAAACAACAAAACTACAATGTACAGTACATACATACCAACATATGTTTATAATGTGTACCATATGATTTATGTTTAGTTCTTAAACACTTGCTTTGCAGTGTATTCACCTATTGACAAATACTCTTTCATGTGACGAATGGCAAAAATATTTTGGATAACTAAAGAAAAATAATTATGAACATATAATCTTCATGACATTGTTTTCCATGATTGTAATTGCATTTTGTTGCAGGATCCAGACACATGAATAAAACCATTGCCCATATAACCATTACATCCCAGTGAACATCCAATCCTAAAATGAGATTGGCCATGGAACCTGTTCACATTTTTGAGTTGAACTATAGTCTTTCAGCACCAATTTAATATGTGATCTTGATACACAGGAGAACTTTAACACACACACACACACACACACACACACACACACACAAAGCATGTTATTATGAAACACTTGACTCTGCAATGGAAACAATAAGCAACTTAATGTGAGCTGGTAAACATCCAAGCAGCTTATTCATAATTAGCTGGGACAGGGGGAACACAAAGGAGAAGAAAAAAAAAAACTGATCTTTATCAGGCCCCTCCATCCAGACAAATGTCAGGTGACAGGAGTTGAGTCAATTGTAGCTATTGCATTATTAATATTGATTCTAAAAATATAGGTTGGATTTAGAAGAAGCTCCACTGTATTTTTATCACGATCACATTCTTCTGTTTCTGCCAAGACTAGAATGCCTGTGTAACGTGGACTAATTGTTCAACCGTACTAAACAAAAACTTTTTAGATGTATTAATGAGAATGGATACCTGACCATAATACTTGTTGACTTTTTATCATGAAAATCAGGAAAGACAGGGATTGGTAAATGTAAAGTGCACGCATGGATTGGAGAGACAGAAAGATACATATTCAAACATGTGCTCTAAACTTTAAAACTGTAGTTAGCAAATACAATACAAAATGAAGTCTAAATATCTTATACATTTATTAACACAGTCAAAGTAAAAAGTACACAAAACACAGTCAAAGGTGACAATAAATCAAATGGTACAAGAAACATTTTACACAACAGAATAATTTGTCATGTGTCTTTGGATTCCATTTAAACTGTCTATTATTAAGCATGCCGGTGTCAAAAGTATACAGGCATACAACCTAAGTATGAACAAGCATGAATAGTCTGTCTGCCCTTCCGTGGCCTGGGCCACTTCCTGTAGCCCAAAGGGAATGGACCCCTTAACTATTCCCACTCCCAGTCTTGCCCATTCATCAGCAAACACCTCCTGGATACACCTGGATACAATAGGTCCATGCAGTGCTCAGGAAGAACTATCAAGCCAGCCTGATGGAGCACCAAAAAAAAACAGACTACATGTACAAGACCTAATATAATTCTCTTCCTGTGAACATGTTTATATATCAAAGTAGATAGTGCCTTGGAGATGGAAACAATGGCTGTTATCACCGTGTTTAATGAGAAGTGTGTTCTCAAACAAAGCACATGAACACAGGAACACTGGGCAGTGGAAACTCAGCTTGTGCTCAGTAGGGGTTATGGTGGTCTGACCAATAAGCATGCAACAGAAATTCTACTAATTCTGCAAAGAGCTGACTCCTTCCTGCCAATTTCCCGGCACTTTGCTTCATCTTTCACTTAAATACAGTATGTCATTGTATCCATTGTTTCTTCATTGAGGTTCATTCCCTTAATCCCTTGGAGTTTATGCAGCCAGCTGACTTCACAGTAGGTGAGCCATGCACCACTTGAAGGTCTCCTTTGGTTTCCATTGAACTTTGTCTCCCATCATTTGAGTCTTGGCTCTTGCCTTTGGCATTGCTCTTCCGAACAATTTAACTGCCAATTATATTGCAGACTAAATCAACATTGCTGATAATGCAGTTTATATCATTTAAAAAAATGCTATTACAAAACAATAAACAAACTACTTGGACGATTCATTTCAGGACACATAATAATGCCTCTGTCTTTTGATACTAGTTTTGTAACGTTAAATGCAAATTAAATTATTATTATTATTATTATTATTATTATTATTATTATTATTATTATTGTTGTTGTTGTTGTTGTTGTATTGCTTATCTATTAAATAATAGAGCATTTATAAAGTGGATCTGTAGGCTGTTTTATATTAGTTAAGAATGTCAATGTCTTAAATATTTTTGAACTGCGGAAATAGTATTTTGATGGTGCAATAGAAATGATTCATTGATATTGCTGATACACCTCTATGTAGATTTTAGCAAACTGAATGTTTTGGCAGTATACTTCAATCCTTCTTAATTTTAACCATGTCTATGTTTTTATATAACATAATCTTGAGTAATTATTTAGATACGATTATTTTTTATCCTGTCAAGTTAAAAATAAATATAAACTGTACAGTAGCAATTTGGTATACTTATTAAAGTACTTCAACTCATTTGCCTCATTTTTTCCTTAATTAAAAATCAATGATGTGTTAGTTACTTCTGTTATCTCAACGGCAGTTAAGGTGGATGTAAACAGTCCAGGTTTTTGTTTTATATACCATACTCACTGACCACACCTCTACTGTTTCAACAAAAAATGCAGCTGTTTGTTACAGGTAATAATTGGATTCTGAGTTCAATTAAAAAACACATTTGTCAAAACTTTGTCTAGTATAAAAATATAAAATATGTTTTCTAAGTTTTATTTTAGTACAACAAAACGGACCAGGGCGGTTCGAATTCTGCTCTTGCCAAGTTAACTATCTTGACTGGGGATCCACTGGGAGAAATGCATTGGCCATTGCTGGACTTGAGTTCGACTGGGGGGAAAAGAGCTATTGGATAGACTGGTAACAGAGGTTTTATGTTCATTTTCAGACTGGGTTGCAACATTGAAAATTGGTTAGGAAAACCTGGGGAAAATTGATCAAAATAATAAAAGAATAAAAAAAGAATAAATAAGTTGTATTCACCAGATAACCAAACATCTTCCACACAACAAATATGATGAGCAGTGATACTACTCTGCATGAGAGGTAACTGCAAGTCGACAGCAATGCATTTAAAGCTATGTCCAGGAGCTCAACCAGTCTGCTATCACATTTTATCAAGCGTCTCGTAAAAGTGCATTTACTTTGTTTCTGCTTTTTTACATGTACTAAATTCTTTGCCCAGTAAATCCACTGAAACAGGATGTTGCCATGTATCAGATTGATGTCATTGTCTCAGCTCACTGACCTTTGCTGTAAGACCCACTATAGACATCACAAACTCTCACATCAATTTACCACAATTGGATGTGGCATCTTGCAACTAATTCAATTTGGAAAGAAATGCACCTGGCTCTGCCTTTTCCCTATAGATTGTCGAGGTAGCTCTGGGTCCTTCCAGATGCCTTCTCTCTGCTCAGCTCATGTGTCTTGCATGGTCTGGGCAGTATGTCTCCAAACACCAGAATGAAACCCATTAGTTGAACTTAATTGAATTATAGAATGTAAAAAGAATGTTAGTCTAAATGTAGAAAAATACATTTAAGATGCATTTTTTGTGTGTGTGTGTGCTATTTTGTTTTGCTCTCATGATGTTTAGTAATGTGAAGTAAGCTGCCTGAAATTAAAAATACCAGTGATTTAAGAACATTAAGCAATTAGTTCAGCTAATTTATGTGACAGGGAATCAGTGGCAAATGGATCTGGTCTGCTTTATTTTTAGACAGAAAGGTCACAATGAGAATTGATATACCAGTAATGTTCTTGACTTTGCCCTGTAAATTTAAAAAAAAAAAAAAAAAAAAAAAAAAAAAAAAAACATTACCAGAACACACACTATTTTAAAGGTATAGTGTATCTTTATGGGGAATTTGGAATATCAGACTCTATCAAACTAATAGCACCATAACACAATAGAGAAATATTTCAGTAGGTGCGTTTACACTGTTAACCCAATTCTGGATTGAGAGGCTAACAGGACGCATTCCTCTCTAATGTTGAGTTCGTATCAGTCACTTTTTTCAGTGTAAATGCACTGAGAAAGTATTCTGGAAAGACTGCAGAAAATACCCAGCAGGCACTGCGCAGTAACCAGCAACGTCATCACTGTGCTGCCTTTTCATTTAAGTATTGGAATTGAAAGCGGGAACACAAGCAAATTTAAACTCCAACTGCAACTTGTAGCATCTAAAAAAGTAAGTGTACCGCATTTCTGTATTTTTTATATTAAGTATTGATAACATGCTTGAGGTCCAATGCTTACACTTGAGCTATTTTCAAATGATGGCACTTGTTTATGGCATCACTACAGCAGGACGTCAGCATCTTTTTTTTTTTCTTTCACCCTCAAAGTACGCATGCTCAGAGTCTGCTCCTGTGAGAAGTGCCCCCCGCTGGTTTTGTTTGAATTGTGTGGGGATTAATACTGATGAATCACTTGTCTTAACCCATTAACAACACATCCTGTGAATTCTTGCACAAGCACATGTAGTCTGGATCAGCAGCTACCTGAATACCACAGGGGTGAGATCACTAGACCAAAAGCAGGTAGAAAACCCAGCAACTTGCTTTAATTTGTAAGATGCCAACAGCCATCCATAATATATAATGAGCTTCGACCTGCATTTCTCCTTGTCTTTAGATAAAAAAAAATTTTTATGGAATTATATAGATATATAAGGTTTAGAAGCTGTCAAATGTGCTGTGTCACCTTATTGCTTGTGGAAGGTGGCCTGAGAATGACACAGAGAGAGTTCAGGGATTCAAATAAAACAGTTTATTTACAATATATCCAATAAAACTGGTTGCAAAAAGGTAAAAGGTTGTATGGGTAAACGGTCTTGCTGTTTGATTTCAGCACAAAGTATCCCTGCAGTGGCCATGGTATTGCTCTTGGTCTTCTGAAGTATTTGTTACCTTGTATTTTGCTCCATCCATTCTTCCTTCAATTGTAACAAGATGCCCAGTCCCTGCTGATGAGAAGCATCCCCACAGCATGATGCTGCCACCACCATACTTCACTGTAGGGATGGTTTGTCTTGAGGCATCGGCAGTGTTAGGTTTGCACCACACATAGCGCTTTGAGTTTTGGCCAAAAAGCTCTATGTTGGTCTCATCTGACCACAAAACCTTTTCCCACATCGCAGCTGGGTCACTCTCATGCTTTCTGGCAAACTCCAGACTTGCTTTCAGATGATACTTTTTGAGTAACGGCTTCTTTCTTGCCACCCTCCCATACAGGCCAATGTTATGCATAGCTCTTGGTATAGTTGACTGGTGCACCATTGCTCCACTCCCAGCCATTGAACTCTGTAGCTCCTTCAAAGTGATTGTTGGCCTCTCTGTAGCTTCTCTCACAAGTCTCCTTCTTGTTTGAGCGCTGAGTTTTGAGGGACAGCCTTTTCTTGGCAGTGCCTGGGTGGTGTGATGCAGCTTCCACTTCCTGATTATTGATCCAACTGTGCTCACTGGGATATCCAAACACTTGGATATTATTTTGTACCCTTTCCCTAATCTATGCATTTGTATTACTTTATCTCTAACTTCTGTAGAATGCTCTTTGATCTTCATTTTCCTTCAGATTCACAGCCTTACCAATGATCCTTCAACAGTGGAGTTTTTATCCAAAAAATGTGAACAGCAACTTTAATGGTTCACAGGTGGAGGCCAATGGTAAGGTAATTGTGTCCTCGTTAGGACAATTTCTTTCATCGGTGCAAACTGGGAGCTTCCACAGCACAGGGGTTGAATACATATGCAAGCAAGATATTTCAGTTTTTTATTTATCTTAAAAATATTTCCCAAAATAAAACCAATGTCACTTTACAATAATTGATTCTGAGTTTCAGTATTTAAAAATAAAATATCAAACAGACCGAAATTTCAATGTACCATTTGTAATTCGGTAATATGAGAAAATTGGTCAGGGGTCTGAATACTTTTGCAAGCCACTGTGTGTGTGTGTGTGTGTGTGTGTGTGTGTGTGTGTGTGTGTGTGTGTGTGTGTGTGTGTGTGTGTGTTATATGGATATATATATATATATATATATATATATATATATATATATAAATGGATAATTATATATATCAATATATATATATATATATGTACATGTATGACCACTTAACCCTTTAAAACATGAATGTAAGAAGACATTACCAGAAGATTTGGTTTGACAGCAAGGCAAGCTCTTTAGGAAAGTGGAATGAACAGACGCTTTTAAGAGATGGTAAGTACTTATCAGAAATTTATCAGTTGATGTAGGACATTCCACAGTAATGAGTAGATCTGGCAGCTAATCTAAAGAATTGCACTGGAAAGTCTTGTTCCAACACTGTTACTGCACACGTAACTTCAGGGGTGAAATGATGTAAATATCAACAATAAACAGTTGGACTTTCAGTGAAAGAGGCTCATTCATGCCAGGCAGTCACAAAGTGCTGAACATCAAAGACTAACCATAGGATTACATTTCACTTATAACATCGTTATCTGTACGGTGGCTTTTAAAAAGTACCAAATAACAAAAGCTATTGTAGCATGCTTTGTACTGGTTCCATATGGGTTACCCTGTGTTAAATAACACCTGACATAGGTTTGCATCAATTCTATTTATTTAAGAGAACAATAATTTAAACAGTTTTATGTTTGTTGAACAAGCATAACCGGGTTGTAAAACCTACAATACAGTCTCTTGAAGCAGGCCAGCACAACCATCACATCTACCAGCTCTAACATAAGGGGTTAATTCTAATACACTGCCAGTGCCTTCACCTTCATACTAACACACTGCCAGTGCCTTCACCTTCATACTAACACACTGCCAGTGCCTTCACCTTCATACTAACACTCTGCCAGTACCTTCACCTTCATACTAACACTCTGCCAGTGCCTTCACCTTTATACTAACACACTGCCAGTGCCTTCACCTTCATACTAACACACTGCCAGTGTCTTCACCTTCATATTAACACTCTGCCAGTGCCTTCACCTTCATACTAACACACTGCCAGTGCCTTAACCTTCATACTAACACACTGCCAGTGTCTTCACCTTCATACTAACACACTGCCAGTGCCTTCACGTTCATACTAACACACTGCCAGTGTATTCATATGCTACCATATGCTACTGTCAGCATCCTTATCTAAGGTCTAGAACATTCTAAAGAGATCATACATCAGAACAGATGGATATATATATAGCAAGCCCCACTGTCACCACCACCAGGAGGTGCTGGTAGTGGGCTGGGACCGAACCCACAATAGCCTCAAGTGATCACCAATGGGACCTGTGGTGGCTGTCGAACCAGCCTGCCATAAAGTCAAGGAACTAATTGGACAACAGGCTGCAGGTGTGGCTAGTTAGGGGTTAATCTTTAAACTAGTTAAGTCTAATTAGGCCAGATTGATCCTTACCTGTAGCCTGTAGCAAAGAATTACCTGGTTAATTAGCTCAGTATAAATGTGTACCACTCCAGTCATTCAGGTCGGTTCCCTGGCCTGGAAGCCTGGTTGGTTTTTTTTGTCTATACCCAGGCCTGTGTACTTTCATCATACTTGGAGGTTGTGTGGATTCTTCAGCCTGTCTGCTGGATCTACAATCTCCTCTCCTACCTATGGTTTGACACCATTGTGACTCTTTCTGGAATTGTTCTGTTTTCCTTATCCTGGAATTGAATGGGCAAACTTTGCTATGGGGTAATGTGCTGGCTGCATAATTCACAGTACACACTTGGGTAAATGATTTATTATAGCAGTAATCTCTATAACAATTATTCAACTTATTTGTTTCTGTTATGTTGACATTGTGCGCCTATCAGTCATAAAACGACCACTTGTTATGGAAATATAATGGTGTGAAGAAAAACCTTTAGAATATTTAGCCTCCCAAAACTTCACATGTACACCTTGGTATTTCAATGTCTGTTTTGTTCCAGCACAATTAACATGGTAATCTACAGCCCGGTATTCCATATCATAAGTGTTGACTTATAGCGTGCATGCATGTACTGTACTAGTGTGTCCTATCACCGTTGTTGCGCTGAAGAGGTCACTTCTCGCCATGCTTCCTGCCGTGAAACTATAGACTGAGCAGCACCAGCAGGACAATGACTTCTCAAGTACACACTTTATCCTTGATCTTCACATAACAGGCGATTGCCAGCACTTGTATCTGAAATCAGACGGTTGAAACACCATACACTGGGATGCTAAGTGCGTAGCCGTGCTCCTGATCCTGCTGGGTGCCTATTATAAACAAGTCAAAAAGCTTTTAGGACAAGTGCACTCTGAAAGACTGATGGTGGAAGAGCAGGTGGTTCAAAAGTAAATGCACCGTTTAGTGTGTTGTGAGGAATGTAATTTAATAATTATGAAAAGCAACTTGGAAGAAAGTAAAGCTTTAGAATCCTAATCTCCAGCTGTAATATGCAAGCTGGTGAGTGAGACAGCAGGTATAGTTTCAAGTTTTATGGCTGTTGTTTTTTGGACAGAAACACATGCTGATGTGAAAAACAGTAGCTGGCTGTTCTTTAGAGAGGAAGTACATTTATTGTAAAAGAAAAATACATTTATTATGATTTTAAATATATATTATTGAGATCTGGAAGATTATTTAGTAGTTAATTTTTTTTTTAAACTCCTGAGGGATGGTACTGGTAAGTCCAAAGCCTGAACTTACTACAACTGACAGGTATATAGCACACACAAAAAGCTAACTTGAAATACTGGAAGTGATATGAAGTGTCACAAGACTTTAGTGAGTAACTAAAAATGATTACTACTACAATGACTACTACTACCAATAATAATTAGGTATTCTACAATATCCATTTATAAAACACAATTGTTATCCATTGTATATGTATTGTGTTAATGACAGTTGTAAAAAAACTAGAACATAGAAAAAAATAACATATTGTGAAATCCATATGTGACATAACACCTAAAATGCAAGCTATCTTTTACAGAAATAATACCATTATCATCATTTTAAAGTCTCAGCAGTGCCTGTAAACATGGCCAGTTAGTTGGAAGTTAGTTAGTTAGCCAGTTAGTAATGGAAGCAATACGAATTTAAAATATATTAAAAACAATAAACAAAAAAAAAGATTAGACTAGACATAGTGGGGCCAGCATTGTCCACGCTGCATACATTTGTGTGTGTGTGTGTGCGTGTAGGGAGTGGGGCTGTAATTGTCTTTGAAATATAATACATACCTAATTACAATATATATTGTATCTTTTTTTATTGCTGTATATGTCTGTAATACAGCAAAATGTTTTGTAATAGTTTACATCAATTTAGGAAACTCACTCTCAAATTCTACCAATATCTAAAAACCTGGGTGTTTTATTTGAGACAAATTATTTTGTGGTATCTTTCTCTATTTCTAACTGACTAAAATACTTTAGCCATATTTGTTTTTCATTCTTCCCAGGGTCGTCTTCATATTTGTATCTTATTACTTTTCCTGTACAAGATTTATTGATAGTTTCTAACAAAAATAGGATTTCAGTATATTCTACAGAACAAAATTCAATATTGCAGCCACCAATTCAATTGTTTTTATCAGAGTGGAGAACAATAAAGAACCAAAAGAGTTCATCCCAGACTTGCACCATGAATGTGATGTTAAAGGAGGACTGATGCAATTAGAGGAAGCCATAGATATTAATTAAATACCAGGATTTTTTTTTTTTTTTTTTTTTCCAGCTTGTTTTAAAATAATACCATTACGTACTTTGTGATATGTTGACTGCACATAAAAGGTTATTATTTAACTTTATTAACATGGCAGACATATTGAGCTGCTCAATGACTGTTTAAAAGAGAAACCTGGTCTATAAACCAACTACTGCATCTGTTAATTGGGGTCATTATTTAGCATGCTGTTTCTGGAATGTTGTTTATGCTGACAGCAGTGGTGATGGTTCCACCCCACACATGTCCTTAGATGAGGTCCACAATGCTACCAAGATTCCCCACCACTCCAATCTAATCAACCACAGACCACTTCTTACTAGAGTGAGAACACATGGGCCCAATTTAATGCACAAAACCAATTAATCGCCCTGAGTGTGTGCTCTTTTTTTGTAAAATAAATATTTACTTCAAACGTATTGTATTCACTAGAGACTGTATGTAGCTGGATCTCTGCAATTAAACAAAAACTTAGCATTCCTGGGGATTTGCCTTATAGTTTTTTCAGTTGCCCCACTAACTCCAGCTGAAACACAAAGGAACACACAGAATAATAATAATAATAATAATAATAATAATAATAATAATAATAATAATAATAATAATAATCGTTACACCATCACCACCATCACTGACAACGACAATAGCAACAACAACTCTATGAACATAATAAATGTGGATAAAAGAATGAATAAGTACATAGATTTATGTGCGAAAGGAAACATTTTACAGTGGCAAATTTCATTAAAAGCTTGTGTGTAATCCATTGCCCAATGCCACTGTTTTTTGTAGTTAATCACAACCTTAGAAGGAAATTATTGCATGATTTTTTTCTTTCTGCACTAAACCATTATGCTCAGATTTGCCACAGTTAATCCTATACCTCTTTGTTGCACTGCCCTGTTGATTTGAATTCATACATTCTTTACTTGTTCAGAATTATTTCTTGCAAGATAATTGCATTTTCCTTCAACCCATGTTTACAACACCAGCATTATTGTTCTTTTTATGTTGAAGCCTCCTTTCATCAAATCAAGGTTAATGCATTTGATAAAGAAAAAAAAAAAACAACATTGCGATGCAGTATGGAAGAGCTCTCCTGTAATGGATTGCTGGTTCATTTTGTTTAAATAAATGCCTCAATCCTCTTGTGCATTACTAGCTTGTTGTGTTTCCTGATGTTGCTGTTATCATTTTTGTTGTTATTTTAATGAATATTATTGTTCCTATTTGTGTAGCTCTACGTCATCTATAGGGTTTTGAAATGAGTGCAGACTTTTTCCCCCAAATAACAGGGCACTTTCCACTGAAAATGATAAACAACATTACCAACTAAAAAAGAGAAATAATCGCATTTCTGGGAGGAGCGCGCCCAGTGAACGATGTGTACTTTTATAAGGATGGACAATGAAAAGCAAAATAATAACTCCCAACTTTGATTGTTTCAATATATTCTGCGATACAGATGGCTGCGTGCAAGATGCATTGGGAATGGGGCAGGAAGGTTAAGTAGAAGAGAAGGCACAATACTTCAGATTGGCAGCAGACTGCAACAAGAATAATCTAATCAAAACTAAATTCAATTACCCAGTCCCAGGGCAGGCTTAGGAGGCTGCTGTACTGAATGGTAGCCGAGCTGCTCCTAGACATTTTCCCCAGTCAAACTCGCAAGATGAATGCAGATGAAATTTGAAATATGAAAATCTCAAATAATTTATGGAAGTTGTCAGGAATTTGGCCTGCTGGTGGGGTAATTTCCTGGGAGACTAGGCCGCCTCGCTCATTGCTTCCAGTCTCGTGGCGAACCCCCAGTCCTGTAAGAGTTGATCAACCCCTTTAAAATGGCCTCAGATACAAATTACAGCTCATTACAGACAACCTTGCAGCATGCCATTATGTCAGAGGAAATCTTTTTTTATTTGCACAAATCTGCTTGGAATTCTAGTATTTATTCGAGCATCCATTATCAAATCTCAAAATTGAATTAGCCTATAATTATTTTTTGGGCAGGCATGTGTTTTTGTATGTGTAATAGATTGTGCATGTTTTTTTTCAGTGACAACAAGCAAAAAGACCCCTATTTCAATGATATAGGTAAAGTGAGATGACACACAGTGAGAACACACTGTGCATTATCCTTTACTAATGGATTGACTGCTTCTATTTTTAGAACTCTGCTATACAGGATTCCAGTGCCCCCTGGTTGAATGTGATTTTTTTGATCATATTATAGTTAACATTCCCTTTGCATAGCTGTTGCTGGAAATCAGTATATTTGCAATTCTTGAGCAGTTAAATGACCTTAAAGAGTAAGTAGCAGGGTTCCGAAAAATACAACGTTATATGTCCCCACGTGTTGCTACAACTGTTTAACTAAATTCTGACAACTTTTTACACTTAGAACTTTAAAGCCTGTTTCAAAGCTCTTTTCAGTGTCTGCTCTAGTGCACTGATAGTGTAAGGATTATTGCTGACATTGTCAAACAGGTAACGCAGCAATAACGATCCATGATGTGGCACAGAACAGAAAAGCCAGAGCACTTGTTGTTATGGTTTTTTTTATTTTATTTATTGCTCTTCCTGCAGTGATTTAGAGGTCAGATCTCAACCCCCAGCGCACTACAGCGGACATTTTGAAAAGAGCTTTGAAACAGACTTTAAAGTTCTAAGTGTAAAAAGCTGTCAGGATGTTAAAAATGAAAATAAATTACAGGTATGTTATTTAAACAGTTGTAGCAGCACGTGGGGATGTGTAACACTATATTTTTCAGAACCATGCTATTTACTCTTAAATGGTACAAATCTTAGAAAAATAATTTTAAAGATCCTTCACTTATTTTCTTCACTTTAAGTAATCGATACTTTGGTATTGCATGTTTAACCAGTTGAGTCCATTTCTGCACAAATTGAGATGAAGCATTTATACCCCCCAGTCTGCTGGTTTTTCTATCGGTTAATGTTTGTTTCCATGTGTGAATTACCATCCACAGCAACAACAGCCTCAGCAGAAACAGGTTTTAAAAATGCCACCTTATCCACTATATTAAGAATGCATGTATTTTTTATATATTTAAAATTCTTTATATGTCATGTTGCGCATTTCAGAATTGGTTTTTAAAAGTTTGTTTGCAAAAAAAGGATTTTTAATGCTTTGTATTTTATATATTAAGACTGGACCACACTGAACGTGATTCTGGAAGTTAGTTGGTAATTAAGTTAGTTCTGGAACCTGCCAATATTTGATAGTGCCACAGAAACAAATACTGTTTTATAAAGGCACTACATAGGGCAGGCTTTTGTTTTTAATAGAGCATTCCTTCTTTACAAATGGTGTGAAAGGCTAGAATGACTGAAAAAGAAACTGTGGTTTTAGACGAATTGACCTGTCGCTGGTTTTAAAGGCACAGCATGCTTTTAGTGAACACACTTCTCCATGGTCCTTTGAAGGTTACAATGAATAGGCCTGGCCTGATAGCTGGTGCTGGCATTCCTAAGATTGAGTAACACAGTCTTTCTACAGAGCTGACCCTAATAGTAGGATGCATTGAAAGGGACTGAAAGAGTGATGAGTAACATTGTTCTTTATTGTTTATCATGAGGTGAGTTACCTTTGAATCTGAAGCTATGAAGACCCATCATTGTCATCCTCTGTTTCTATATTTCAATTTCAAAAATATCTTTCAGAAAGCATTGGTCACAGTAAAACTCATCAGCCCAGAACACAGAATATATTGTTTTTAGTTCTGGGGTGAACATGGGTTTTTCATGTTTGAATACTCCATCAAAATTTTTACAAATATTTGCATATTCTTTCATTTTGAATTAACTGGGAAAACAAAAGTAGAATTATACTGCAGCATATTACAGTAAAAAAAAAAAAAAAAACTTGGGAGTAAAAAGAAATCACCTATTAAAAAATTGAGAGGAATGTTGTTCTGCACAGTAGGGTGTGTGTTATTTATTTTACACCTCAACTGAATCTGGGGCACAGGCAATGACACCTGGCGGTAATGCCCTAATCAGGGTTCTATTGTGCTATTATAAAAAGTTCAGTTCAATTACATTGTAATAACACCATACTAATTTAGTCACTGTGTGCATAACTATACCATGTTAAGTTTGCTATGTTTTTTCATAGTTTTGGCAGAGCAACTTCTTGAACTCCAGAGAGTAAAAAAACATGACCGAAGGGAATATTAATATGATGATTTCTAAAGTCTGCATAAACACAGCCCAGTTATCAATTTATATTTACCTATTATTTTTCTTTTCCCTTTAAGATATGAGTTATACCTTGTTATCAATAAATGAATAAATATATAAATAAAAACACCAGAAAATGCCTGAAGCTGTATTCTTTATTCATATCATCACATATACATACACACAAAAAAAGTCATTTATTTAATCCAATAGCAGCACGATGGGAATACAAACCTTGAGGTTATTCATCAAAACCCAATATGTTGTCACAATATGCATTTTACTACAAAGCAAAATTAGAAAGTGTGTGTGTGCCCCCCCTCTGAATCTCACTACAGCAGGAAATTGTATGCTAGCACTTTCATTTTGCTGTTGTAAATTTGTACTACACAGTCAGCACACAGTCCGGCACAATTACATGAATGTGGGACAAGACCAATGCTGTGTGTGACAGTGGGGGAGTATTGAAAGTTGACCCCATATCTGGATAGCTAGGAGTTATGGATCTATTGATAGTTGCTGCTGGAGTTTTGAAGCGTGGCTACAGGTCTAACTGCATGGGGAACACGAGAATATGAATGGAACTGCAGGCAGCCTGTGCGGCAAACATCAAGGAACTTTCTCCTTTCTTTCATCCGGACTGACCAGGGATCAGAACTAGCCATCAGAAATTTAAAAAAGGAACACATTAGCCAACTCACTGCCAGGCATTCTTTCACATGTCTTTTTTTTTCTAACTGAAATAAATGATTTTATTTTGTTTGCATGCTTTAGAATATTCTAAAGAAAAAGAAAGAAAAAAAAAAACATCCAGTGTGAATTGCTTACTTTGTTGTTTAATTCAATTAAGGTTTGGCAGAAAGTGACCAATCTATTAATGACTAATTCCATGGTTAAAATACATTAACCTCGGAAATGTGTTGAAAAACATCAAAGGCTATTTTGACAAAAGACAGAATATATTAAAAAGTCACAGTTTATTACAAACCAAGTAATAAGATTATTATTATTATTATTATTATTATTATTATTATTATTATTATTATTATTATTATTATTATTATTATTATTGTTGTTGTTGTTGTTGTTAGTTGTAGTTTTAGTAGTAGCAGCAATATTACAAGTAAGTTAATAAATAAGAGCCAATTTATCAAATCTTCTAAATATCATTATTGGAATAACGTAACACAAAGTCTTATTGCATATGCCATTTCAATATTTGATATAATTCAGAGTTTGTTTCTGTTTTAATAACAGTATTATGTTTACATGCAATCATAATCTTTCTAGAGCCTATGTGTAGTTGTAATCTTTCTGGAGTCTATGTGCAGTTGTAATCTTTCTGGAGTCTATGTGCAGTTGTAATGTTTCTGGAGTTTATGTGTTGTTGTAATCTTTCTGGAGTCTATGTGCAGTTGTAATCTTTCTGGAGTCTATGTGCAGTTGTAATCTTTCTGGAGTCTATGTGCAGTTGTAATGTTTCTGGAGTCTATGTGCAGTTGTAATCTTTCTGGAGTCTATGTGTACTTGTAATCTTTCTGGAGTCTATGTGCAGTTGTAATCTTTCTGGAGTCTATGTGTACTTATAATCTTTCTGGAGTCTATGTGCTGTTGTAATCTTTCTGGAGTCTATGTGCAGTTGTAATCTTTCTGGAGTCTATGTGTTGTTGTAATCTTTCTGGAGTCTATGTGCAGTTGTAATCTTTCTGGAGTCTATGTGTTGTTGTAATCTTTCTGGAGTCTATGTGTTGTTGTAATCTTTCTGGAGTCTATGTGTAGTTGTAATCTTTCTGGAGTCTATGTGCTGTTGTAATCTTTCTGGAGTCTATGTGCTGTTGTAATCTTTCTGGAGTCTATGTGTTGTTATTATCTTTATGGAGTCTAGGTGTAGTTGTAATCTTTCTGGAGTCTATGTATAGTTGTTATCTTTCTGAAGTCTATGTGTAGTTGTAATCTTTCTGGAGTCTATATGCAGTCTGTTTTTTTCTCCTGACAGTACAGGTTTTGCACCGATGTTAAGTCGCTGATTATTTTTCATAAAAATAAATATTGATAAAACTGTTGCTGTGAAATTGTGTACAAACAAATTATGTCTAAATTGCTATTTTTTTTATTATAATTATTAATATGTGCAGCATCTGAAGAGCAAATGTTTGATTACCAGGTTGAGTGGAAAGCACATCACCTGAGCTGATATGAAGGTATTTAGGGGTAGAAAGGGATTCCCTATCTGTGAATTCTAACACATTACATTTTGAAGTATATTAATACCATGCATATAAAGGAATGTATAAATCACCGTAAACCCACACCTCAGTGTTTAAAATGTATAAAGTTCCAAACATTCCTAAGCTGCCCTGTAACCAGTGTTCATTCTGTTTTAATTATGCAATTAGTTTGTCTTGTTTAGATCCACGTGAGTAAGAAACATTGTCATGTTTTTCCATGAATGCTTTTATGGATTGGTAAACTAAAGCCTGCCACATTGTAATAATCATTTCTTTGCCCAATCTCGAATTGTTTTTTTTTTTTTTTCTGTTGCTGGGCCGTTGCAGGCTGTGTGCGAGCCTCATGCTGGGATTCTCAGGCAGCCGTATATTCTTGAAGCACTCTGTTTTCAGTATGGCGGGGCTTCTGCGACTCATCTCTCCCCTTTCACTCCACCATTTCCTATGTAACGCTTATCCTGCTTCAGATGACTGGTGGCTCAATGGCTAAATGGATTACCTAACAACAGAGCACCTTCCCTCCCTATTTCCCTTCAGGCAGGAGCTATTGAGGTAGCCCAGCCCATGTACTACCCAGCTATTATTGCTGGGTCTATGGGGCTTTATCATGAGAGGGCATTGCCTTGCCCTGAGCGTCATTAATCATTGAGATCGTCTCAAACCCCTTCATGAGACTATGCCTCATTACACCCATCACTGAGCTCTAAAGAGGGGGGCTGTTACAGGGAATGTCTGTAGAGCAAAAGCGCATGTGCTCCTTCGAGGTTCTGGTCAAGGAAAAGGGGACTAAATGCAATGAATAAATCACTATAGCTCCAAAACCTACAATGTCGAGTGTTTTTATATCAAGGAATTATGCAATATGAAAGATTTCCAGGATGGTAACTTTTAATGCAGCCAAGATATACAGTTCAGTTCAGTTCAGTTTGGTTTAGTTAAAGTCCTATAGGGCGATTTATTTATTTATTTATTAAATGCTGTTAGTTTTATAATGAACGTATTTATCAAGTTATGCAATTGCAATGTCCTATAAAGGACGGTTAGTGTCAAGGCACTAAAGCTTGTAAAAAGCAATCATAAATGAAGAGCAGGCAAGTCAATGGTAACGTGCTGACCTGGGTTCAAACGCCAGCCCACTCTCAGGCTCGCTGCGTGACCTTGACCTCCTCAAGTCTGACTGGGAAACAGTAATAACCCCCGTGAAACAAACGATCTAATTTTTAAACAGCGTTTCCGTTTTTAAGCTAAGTTAAATGCGGTATTTTGTAAAATAAGTATTTTAAAACATTACTAAATGTAAAAATTGGACCTATGTGTAATTAATAAAACAAACCAGCGACGGTAACTGTTTTTAAAGTATGATAAAAGAAACAAGTAAAAGTTAGGTGCTGGTAACGAGGAAACAACTTGATTGTATAGTTATTTGTAAATGTATATGTATGATATTTAATGCATACAACACTGTTGAACCAATTATTAAAAAAAAAAAAAAAAAAAAACTAACGCTACAGATTTTAATCTTGTTAATGTTTTGGTAACGCTTGTGTTTTTGGTGCGTTTAAATTATAGACTGGTATATGACAATTGTATATAACAATTAAAATAAATATTTAGATGTTCTGCTGCATACTGTTTAATTCCTAAACTGGTTTTAAAATGTATTTTTCTATTTGATATTATTAAGATAACGCAATAAATGGCTTTTTGATAGAAACCACAGGTGATATAGCTATAGATACAATATAAAGCCACAATATATGTGGTATTCATGGAAACGTACATGATTAGGAAAATGTGACTGAGTGACTAATGCATTTGCAAAAACATACTAACATAATATACCTTTAAACAGAGGTGTTAATACGTGATAGTAATTAAAATGACATTGTTTACGAAAGAGCTGTGTTAAATGTCAGTCCTTAGTGAGATCTTAAAAAAATAAAATAAAGAAAGAAAGAAAGAAAGCAGTATGCCGAATCTAAGTCTACTTTAACTTTTTTAATAACGATCTTTCTGTGCCGTAAACTCTTACCCAGCCCTGGTGGAATTACACAATCAGATTAAGGTTATATTATATAGCAGACGGGATGAGGCAATAAAGGAGAGAGCGCGGAAATGGGACTTCGCCCATCAATTAGCTCTCTATTAGCAGCCAGTGCAGGTTTCACCACAGGAAATGTCACGTCCAGCACCAGCCAGTCCGCTCACTTTCTGCTCAAATTAAACATGCATGCCTGCAAGTTTAACTCAAACAGAGCTTTTTTTACGTATTACCTGCTTATCCCTCTAAAAACTACGACAACTAATACAACATAACAACATCACAATGTGAATAGAGCTCTCCAGGCACCTGCAAAACGCGGTTGACGTAATTTACCACAGACAATTATATCAGCCTCGCTTGGCTTTATTAATATAAAAGGTTTCTTATTTTGTCCATGCGCCACAGTATAAGGTAATTAACAACACAATTATTTATGTACTGTATATTTGAATACCGATTCAACTGACCTGCCTCCATCTATCATAACTGCCAGACGCACTTATTAATATTTATCAACCGAGTCCTTTACTGTAGCCTAAACATAGTGAAATTGTATTGTCACGTTTAGGTTTAGTGCTGTATCACTACTTGTTGCATAGAACACGTATTATTTTAAATACATACCCGTCCGTTTCCAAAATATGGACAATAGTTGTATTCATTTTTTTGTAATGCACACGTTTTGCTGCGTTCGTTGAATTTATGGATAGCGATTTCTTTTTACTTTGTAAAACCTAAATAACGCACAACAAAACGATTAACACACTATGGCAACACTGATAAAAACACTGGGTTTACCCTAAACAAAGACACAAGTATCAAGGGAATTGTGAACCTGAAAAGGTTAGATTATAAAGAGACTACTGTTACATATCAACCCAGCTGAAGATTTTGCTCAATGCCTGAATACAGCAACGGTGCCAAGACGGGCAAGCTCTGTAGCTGATATTATCATTTTCATAATGTTCTTTTCAGTAGATCGAGACTTCTTCGGTGAGGAGCCCGCAGAGATATAGAAAGAGCGTTTGAGATTTCTTGGATCGTGTATGACAAGAGCAGCGAGCCCCCCCGCCGGAGTGAGTGGCATTATGTGCCCCAGCCAGGGCGCGTCTTCTCCAGCAGCACCAGCCTTCCGGGAATCTTCCAGGCTCATTAGCATTCTGAGCAACATCGAGTTGATTGAGATGCGGCACAACACTTGATGAATAGTAAATAAACTCGCGCAGCGCTGACTGTATTGAAGAATTCTAGGACAATGGTTTTCCAAACAATGCTAAAAAATAAACTGAGCAGATTTTAAAACATAAAAACGAAAAATGAAACGCTACAAAGCAATGGAATGTGTAAACTGTTTTATTGATATTTCAGTGATCAATACAGTGCAGGCTAATATATACATATATATTGAGAAAGATTTGTAGTGCCATATAAGTTTTTTTTTTTTTTTTTTTTTGGTAAAAGCCTAAAAGCTTAGTGCTAACAATAAAAAATATATTTTTTAAAGTCTAATATATTTTTGCAAACGTAATATCCACGTAATTCCAAGTGCTGCAAAACTTTTAGCCATAGATGTAGACAAATCTAAGAATAAGTCTAAGATTCAATCAGAAGTTATCTGCATGATGTGTGTGAAACAGTGTTACATGAAGCGTTTTTAAAGTTGGCGGATGTGAGTTTCTTGTTTCCTGGTCATACGAGTTTTATTCATTCGAGGTTTTATCTCACACTCTAACTTCATTCTTACACTAAGTAGATCACAAACCAACGTTTTATTCGTATTGTTTGCATGAAAGGCTGTTCATTTATCATCTCACAAGACAGCCCAAGATCTTTATCTAGTTCGCCAGGTTTCCGACCCAAATTCAGCATTTTTTTTTTTTTTTATAGAAAAGTGCAGTCATTTTGATTGATGAAATTTAGAGATGTCTAAAATGGCAGCAAAGATGTCCAACTGTGGAGCTCCGGCGGGGTGCTTCAGTGTTGGCATTGTTACTGCAAAATAAAGGGGAAAAGTGAAGAAAACGGGCAAAAAGTTAGCAATCGAAGTTAAAAAACACAGTTTCAATGAAGAACCCAGTCCTTTATTTCTGTTCACACGTGCGAGCAGTGAGGAAGTAAGATCAGTCCCACTTAATCGGGGAACGAGTCCCAAATAAACCACCTTTGTTTATTTAAAAGACTACATAGGCTGTATCTGTGTGTATTTATAAATTGTCACAGAAACACGAGATGGAATTGTTTTGCTCTGAAACTTGTGACTAGCCCCTCCCCCCTCCCCCCCCCCCCCCCCTCTCTCTCTCTCTCTCTCTCTCTCTCTCTCTCTCTCTCTCTCTCTCTCGCTCTCTCTCTATATAACGATATAGATATATATATATGTGCGATTATATATATATATAAAAACACATGAATATTAGGGCTGCGATGGACTGGTGTCCTGTCCATTGTCCAGGGTGTAGTCTCGTCTTGTGCCCTGTGGCTCCCGGGTTAGGCTCCGGCACACTGCGACCCTGTAAAAGGATTAAGGGGTTAATGATAATGGATAGACAGATGGATGGATGAATATTACGGGGAGGCACGGCGCTGCCTCACAGCGCAGGGGCCTGGGTTCAATTCCAGCCTAGGAATCTGTCTGTGTGTAGTTTGCATGTTCTCCACCGTGTTCGTGTGGGATTTCTCCAGGTACTCCGGTTTCCTCCCACAGTCCAAAGACATACTGATTGTTACTCTAAATTGCCCCCTGTGTGTCTGGTGCCCTGCGATGGACTGGCGTCAGTCTAGGGTGTAGTTATCCGGCTCACCGCGACCATCTAAAGGGATAATGGATGTACGAATATTATCTGTGATTAAAGTGGTAGTAATGTTCAAATAATAACGTAAATTAAGTCAGTATTAAATATATTTTTCTTTTTGATGATTCAGGAATGGTGAATTAAACTGGGTAGATAATGAACTTATTTGTTTCCTTCGCTTGGTTAGTGTTGCAGTTTGTGGAGGACGATTGTAAATATCACAGAGCCAGAATTGTTAAAAGTGCATAAAAACCACAAATTGTTGGTGCTGTCGAGTGATTTAAAAAAGAGACATTTTGTTTGAAAGTGGTCGGGTGCACAGGAGTCAAATATAGGTCAAAGGTCAAGTATAATCTTCTAGACGGATAGGCCATTTTGACGTCACTGTTGTATTATTATGCCCTCATCTATGATTCATTTTCACATTCAAAATTCAGCATGGTGATATGTCAGTTAATAATTTTTCAGGCTCCCCCCCCCACCCCCCATAAACGAGATGCATCTCAAGGTTTCATCCTGCTTAAGAATGTTAAATAAATAAATACATACACAAATAGAGGTCAATATAATGATTTTTTCAAAATAAACAAACAAACAAATAACTGATAAAACAGACATATAAAATAGTTTAACAGCATAAATAGCTATATTTATATTTAGGTTATATAAGTTATATTTTGAACTGAGGGAATAAAAACATTTCTAGTCTGGGGTGGTATCTCTTTATTGATATCTGATCGATTTTATCTAATAAAATTCAACATTAAATATTGTTGTTAATTTTTTGTTTAAAGTACATTTTATTTTTTATAGAGTTTGTCTAGGGGTAGTGGTAACATAAGTATACACAATTTGTTTGCCCGTTTCAGTGAGTAAAATATTTCGACAATCATTAGTTTGTGTGCTTCCTATCTTGTTTACTGTGATGCATAGCGGAATAATGTCACCTGCCTAATTGTCCTAAATTGCCAGCTCCTATCATTAATAAATCGCTGGAACGTGGCTGCTAGGCATGGCACTGGGAGAAGGAGAATGGTAAATAAAAACCCCACAAGGGGAAGATCTTGCTTTCTGTCTTCTGCCTGTCACCCAAGGGGAGTTACTATAAATCTTCCTTCATTTTAACCACGTTTGCCCTTAAACTCCTTCAGGCAAGGGATGCTGTGTAAAGATTGTGCCTGTGTGCCAATGCTTAGAACCAGCTGCTCCTAAATACAGACAAGCTCTTGTCAATTAAGCCATTGACGAGCAGGTCCTCCACAGCCCTGAGGCTTTTTAGCAACCAGCAGTCTACAGTCCCCACAGTTAGTATGAATGTGTTACTGGGACCTCCAGGGACACATGCACAGTGCAGGCAAAACTTAACTGTAAAGCAACTCAAAGGCTGAAGATAATGGTCTGAAACGTGGGCCATGTTACACTGAACAGATGACAATCAGAGAAGATGTCAAAGTATACTTTTAGATGCCCTTTCCAGTTTTCTTTTTTTTTTTTTTTTTAAGGCAAGCGCCAAGGCTGTGGCACGCATACGCATCAGACTGGAGAACAGTTGAATGAAGACATTCACAAAGTTACAGTCTCTTCTCATCACGTCCTTTTGTGATTGGTGTCACCTCTAGCAGCTGGCGGCTCCAGTGCTCCCTTGGTCCTGGCCTTTGGCCTGGGGAGGGCTGGACAAGGCCGGCCGCTCCCTATAACAGCTCTGTGATGTTTCAGGTCAGCAAGGCCAAGCTTGCAGCAGGACAAGCAAAGCACCGGCAGCTGAGCTGAACAAAACCCAAAACACTCAGGAGGCCAGGGGCATCATTAGTAAAGGTGTTTGTTTAACTAATTAGCAAGCTGGGTAGTCAGGGGGAAATAGCTTGTAAGACAAGGCACCTTGGAGGAGAAGCCGGGTTCAAAGTAGAGGATGGGGAATGTCAGCAGTGGCTGTGCGGCCCCCTGAAGTTCAAGAACAGAATAAATAGCACATGCCAAAAGGAACAGCAGTCAACTGGAAAGCAAAGGAAGTCAAATGACACTGAAGAAAAAAAGACTCTGCATTAAATATGGGAAAGTTTAGGGAAAGGGGCGAAGGGTCAAGAAAAGTCAACAAGAGAGCAGTCTTAATGACAGAAGGAATTTAATATCAAAAATACATAAATCTTCAAGTGAGGGCAGTGACATAATAGACACAAAGGGGGCGAGTGTTCGAGTCAACATTGGTTTGTCAATGGCGACACAATAGATTGCTCCAGGTTGTTAACATTTAACACAAACGTTAAGAAGAGAATAAAAGTTCCACAAAATAAAGGGCTTCTTTGCAAGCTGCGGCTGTCACATATTGAGGACAAAGGATATTTTCCATGACACCACAAGCCACTAAGAAGGGAGCATTATAGAAAAGGTAACAGGGTCTATAATTGGTGAAAGGCGATGACAGAAATTCATACCAATTCATATTGTCCAAAAAACAATGCAGTTACCCAAATTGCAAAATAATATTATGATTTTTAAA